>NW_028180741.1:0-17124 GCF_964211825.1 Aythya ferina
CCCCAATGACCCCAAATGACCCCAAACACCCCCCAACGACCCCAAACACCCCCCCAATGACCCCAAATGACCCCAAACACCCCCCCAACGACCCCAAACACCCCCCAAACACCCCCCAAATGACCCCAAACACCCCCCAACGACCCCAAACAGCCCCCCAACGACCCCCAATGACCCCCAATGACCCCAAATACCCCCCAACGACCCCAAATCCCCCCCAATGACCCCAAATACCCCCACCACCTTGACCCAAATGACCCCCAATGACCCCAAACACCCCCCCAACGACCCCAAATGACCCCAAACACCCCACCAACGACCCCAAAC
This sequence comes from Aythya ferina, assembly GCF_964211825.1. NCBI lineage: Eukaryota > Metazoa > Chordata > Aves > Anseriformes > Anatidae > Aythya > Aythya ferina. The sequence continues at coordinate 328 of NW_028180741.1, forward strand.
ACCCCCCAACGACCCCAAACAGCCCCCCAACGACCCTCAATGACCCCCAATGACCCCAAACACCCCCCCAACGACCCCAAATCCCCCCCAATGACCCCAAATACCCCCACCACCTTGACCCAAATGACCCCCAATGACCCCAAATACCCCCCCAACGGCCCCAAACACCCCCCCAAATGACCCCAAACGCCCCCCCAACGACCCCAAATGCCCCCCAACGACCCCAAACGCCCCCCAATGACCCCAAACACCCCCCCAATGACCCCCAATGACCCCAAACACCCCCCCAATGACCCCAAATGACCCCAAACACCCCACCAACGACCCCAAACACCCCCCCAACGACCCCAAATGACCCCAAACGCCCCCCAAATGACCCCAAATCCCCCCCCCCAAGATCCCGCACATCAAGGTGGGCCCCGAGGAGACCCCCCGGCTGCAGTACCTGCGCTTCGCCGCCGTCAGCCTCTACCCCAGCAACGAGGACGTCAGCATGGCCCTGGGCCACGTCCTGCGCAGCTTCCGCTACCCCGCCGCCGCCCTCGTCTGCGCCAAGGCCGAGTGTGAGCCCGGGGGGGGTCTGGGGGGGTCGTGGGGGGGTCGTGGGGGGGTCGTGGGGGGTCATAGGAGGGGTGTTGGGGGGTTAAAGGGGGGATATTGGGGGTGAAAGGGGGGATATTAGGGGGTATTAGGGGGTTAAAGGGGGATATGGGGGGGTATTGGGGGTGTGGGGGGGTCGTGGGGGGGTCGTGGGGGTCGTGGGGGGTCATAGGAGGGGTATTGGGGGGATACAGAGGGGTATTGTGGGGTGAAAGGGGGGATATTGGGGGTCAAAGGGGGGTATTAGGGGGTTAAAGGGGGATATATGGGGGAAATTAGGGGAAATGGGGGGGTATTGGGGGTGTGGGGGGGTCGTGGGGGGGTCGTGGGGGGGTCATAGGGGGCGTGGGAGGGGGATATGGGGGGTGTTGTGGGGTTAAAGGGGGGATATTGGGGGTCAAAGGGGGGATATTAGGGGGTATTAGGGGGTTAAAGGGGGATATGGGGGGGGTATTGGGGGTGTGGGGGGTCGTGGGGGGGTCGTGGGGGGGTCGTGGGGGTCGTGGGGGGGTCATAGGAGGGGTATTGGGGGGTCAAAGGGGGGATATTGGGGGTGAAAGGGGGGATATGGGGATGATGATGATGATGGTGATGGCGTGACAATGATGATGACAATGCCGATGATGATGCCGATGATGATGTTGATGATGATGGTGATGATGCCAATGACGATGATGATGATGACGATGATGACGTTGATGATGATGGTGATGATGATGGTGATGATGATGATGTTGATGATGATGATGCTGACGATGACGATGATGATGGTGATGGTGACAATGGGGTGCCACCATGGGGTGATGATGCTGACGATGACGATGATGATGCCAATGATGACAATGACGATGATGACGATGATGATGATGGTGATGATGATGATGATGCCGATGATGATGATGATGATGTTGATAATGATGATGATGATGATGTTGATGCCGATGATGATGACGATGATGATGATGATGATGATGATGTTGATGACGATGACAATGACGATGATGATGTTGATGATGTTGATGATGACGATGATGACAATGTTGACGATGTTGATGATGATGATGCCGATGATGATGATGATGATGACGATGATGATGTTGATGATGACGATGATGATGTTGATGATGATGATGACGATGATGATGATGATGATGATGCCTACGATGATGATGCTGACAATGATGATGTTGATGATGATGGTGATGTTGATGATGATGATGATGGTGATGTTGATGATGATGATGACAATGATGATGTTGATGATGATGCCGATGATGATGATGATGATGATGCTGACGATGATGATGTTGATAATGATGATGCTGATGATGATGCCAATGATGATGCCGATGATGCCGATGATGCCAATGATGACGATGTTGACGATGTTGATGATGATGATGCTGATGATGATGCCAATGATGATGATGATGATGATGACGATGCTGATGCTGACGATGATGATGATGATGACGATGATGTTGATGTTTGATGACGATGACGATGTTGATGATGTTGATGATGTTGATGATGACGATGATGACAATGTTGACGATGTTGATGATGATGATGCCAATGATGATGCCGATATACGATGATGCCGATGATGATGATGATGCCGATGATGATGCCGATGATGTTGATGATGATGATGATGACGATGATGATGATGATGCCGATGATGATGACGATGATGATGATGATGATGATGATGATGACAACGATGATGTTGATGATGATGACAATGACGATGATGATGTTGATGATGTTGATGATGATGATGATGACAATGTTGACGATGTTGATGATGATGATGCCGATGATGATGATGATAATGATGATGACGATGATGATGTTGATGATGATGATGACGATGATGATGATGATGCCTACGATGATGATGCTGACGATGATGATGTTGATGATGATGGTGATGATGCCGATGATGATGCTGATGTTGATGATGATGATGACAATGATGATGTTGATGACGATGACGATGTTGATGATGTTGATGTTGATGATGATGCCGATGATGATGATGATGATGATGCTGACGATGATGATGTTGATAATGATGATGATGATGATGTTGATGATGATGATGCTGATGATGATGCCAATGATGATGCCGATGATGCCGATGATGCCGATGATGACAATGTTGACGATGTTGATGATGATGATGCCAATGATGATGCCAATGATGATGATGATGATGATGACGATGCCGATGATGATGATGCCGATGATGATGATGATGATGATGGCGCCCCCCCAGGCCTGCTGCGCCTGGAGGAGCTGGTGCGGCAGTTCCTGATCTCGCGCGAGACGCTGTCGGTGCGGGTGCTGGACGAGGCGCAGGGCCCCACGCCGCTGCTGAAGGAGATCCGCGACGACAAGATCACCACCATCATCATCGACGCCAGCGCCGCCGTCTCCCACCTCATCCTCAGCAAGGTGTGGGGCGGGGTGTGGGGCAGGGTGTGGGGCTGGGATCTGTGGGGTTTGGGGTGTGGGGCTGGGGATATGGGGAGCTATGGGGCTGGGATCTGTGGGGTTGGGGGTGTGGGAATCTATGGGGCTGGGAGCTGTGGGGCTCTGGATATGGGGGTCTGTGGGGCTGGGGGGTGTGGGGATGGGATGTGTGGGGCTGGGGGTGTGGGGGCTGGGGAGATGGGGAGCTGTGGGGCTGGGATCTGTGGGGTTGGGGGGTGTGGGGCTGGGGGTGTGGGGCTGGGATCTGTGGGGTTTGGGGTGTGGGGATGGGGATATGGGGGGCTGTGGGGCTGGGGAGTGGGGATATGGGGAGCTGTGGGGCTGGGGGTGTGGGGTTTGGGGTGTGGGGATGTGTGGGGCTGGGGGTGTGGGGCTGGGATGTGTGGGGCTGGGGGTGTGGGGCTGGGATCTGTGGGGTTTGGGGTGTGGGAATCTATGGGGCTGGGAGCTGTGGGGCTCTGGATATGGGGGTCTGTGGGGCTGGGGGGTGTGGGGCTGGGGGTGTGGGGCTGGGATCTGTGGGGTTTGGGGTGTGGGGCTGGGGATATGGGGGTCTGTGGGGCTGGGGGGTGTGGGGATGGGATGTGTGGGGCTGGGGGTGTGGGGTGGGGGCTGTGGGGTGGGGGCTGTGGGGTGGGGGCTGTGTGGGGGTGTCAGCGCCGTCCCCCCCCGCAGGCGTCTGAGCTGGGCATGACCTCGGCCTTCTACAAATACATCCTGACCACCATGGTGAGACCCCCCCCATAACCCCCCATAGCCCCCCCATAGCCCCCATAACCCCCCATAACCTCCCCATGACCCCCCTGACCCCCCCTCGCCCACATAGCCCCCCCCAATACCCCCCAAATCCCCCCCATATCCCCTCAAACCCCCCAAATCCCCCCAATACCCCCCCAGATCTTTCCCTGGGACCCTCCCACGACCCCCCATGGCCCCCCCTGACCCCCCCAAATCCCCCAATAGCCCCCCCAAAACCCCCCCAAATCCCCCCAATACCCCCCAATACCCCCCTAAACCCCCCCCAACCTGTCACCCCATGACCCCCACGACCCCCCAGGACCCCTCCTGACCCCCCCCATTTTTTCACCCCCCCCAAATCCCCCCATATCCCCCCCAAACCCCCCCAAATCCCCCCAATACCCTCCAATCCCCCCCAATACCCCCCTAAACCCCCCTCAACCTGTCACCCCATGACCCCCACGACCCCCCCCAATTTTTTTACCCCCCCCCCAGGACTTCCCCCTGCTGCGTCTGGACGCGCTGGCCGACCCCCCCTGCACGGTGCTGGGCTTCTCCATGTTCAACACCAGCCACCCTTTCTACCTGGAGTTCGTCCGCAGCCTCAACATGTCCTGGCGAGAGAGCTGCCCCCTGGGGCCCTACCCCGGCCCCGCGGTGAGGGGGGGGCCCCAAAATTCGGGGGGGGGGGGCCCTAAAATCCGAGGAGGGGGGCTGAAGTGCGAGGGGAGGTCACTGAGGTCAGGGGGTGGCTGGGGGATGGGGGGATGGGGGATGGGGGGGGGTGGAGGGGGATTGGGTGGGATGGGGGGGTCCTTGAAATCCTGGGGGGGACAAAATTCGTGGGGGGGGGTCCTAAATTTGGGGGGGGGGGTCCCTAAAATCCGAGGAGGGGGGCTGAAGTGCGAGGGGAGGTCACCGAGGTCAGGGGGTGGCTGGGGGATGGGGGAATGGGGGGGTCCCTAAAAGGTGGGGGGGGTTCTTGAAATCCTGGGGGGGTCCCAAATCCCCGGGGGGGGTCCCTAAAATTCGAGGGGGGGGGGCTAAAGTGCGAGGGGAGGTCACCGAGGTCAGGGGGTGGCTGGGGGATGGGGGGATGGGGGTCTAGGGGGGGATGGGGTGGAGGGGGGGGAGTGGGACGGGGGGGTCCCTAAAAGGTGGTGGACCTAAAGGGTCCTCATCCCATCCCATCCCCACCCCATCCCCATCCCATCCCAATCCCAATCCCAATCCCATCCCAATCCCATCCCATCCCAATCCCCATCGCATCCCCAATCCCAATCCCAATCCCAATCCCATCCCATCCCATCCCCACCCTATCCCCATCCCCATCCCAATCCCAATCCCAATCCCATCCCCACCCCATCCCCATCCCAATCCCAATCCCAATCCCAATCCCAATCCCATCCCCACCCCACCCCATCCCATCCCATCCCCATCCCCATCGCATCCCCATTCTATCCCAATCCCAATCCCAATCCCATCCCCACCCCACCCCATCCCATCCCATCCCATCCCATCCCATCCCATCCCCATCCCATCCCATCCCATCCCCACCCCATCCCCATCCCATCCCATCTCCATCCCCATCGCATCCCCAATCCCAATTCCAATCCCAATCCCCATCCCAATCCCAATCCCATCCCATCCCCATCCCCATCCCATCCCATCCCATCCCCATTTTATCCCAATCCCAATCCCAACCCAATCCCATCCCCACCCCATCCCCATCCCCACCCCATCCCCATCCCATCCCCAATCCCAATCCCAATCCCATCCCCATTGTGTCCCCATTGTGTCCCCATTGTGTCCCCATTGTGTCCCCATCCCATCCCATCCCCATCCCATCCCCATCCCCACCCCATCCCCATCCCCATCCCATCCCATCCCATCCCCATCCCATCCCCATCCCATCCCCATCCCCATCCCAACCCCATCCCAATCCCACCCCCTTCCCAACCCTATTCTACCCCCCCCCGGCCCCATTCCCCCCCCCAGCTGTCGGCGGCGCTGCTGTTCGACGCGGTGCACGTGGTGGTGGGCGCCGTGCGGGAGCTGAACCGCAGCCAGGAGATCGGCGTGCGGCCCCTGGCCTGCAGCTCGCCCAGCATCTGGCAGCACGGGACCAGCCTCATGAACTACCTGCGCATGGTGGGCGCCCCGAAACCCCGCGGGGAGACCCCGAAACCCCATGGGAAGACCCTAAAACCCAACCGGGGGGCCCAAAACCCAACTGGAGGGGGCCAAAACCCAACTGGAGGGGACCAAAACCCAACTGGAGGGGACCAAAACCCAACCAGGGAGCACAAAACCCAACCAGATGGGAGCAAAACCCAACTGGAGGGGACCAAAACCCAACTGGGGGGCCCAAAACCCAACTGGAGGGGACCAAAACCCAACTGGGGGGCCCAAAACCCAACTAGATGGGAGCAAAACCCAACTGGAGGGGACCAAAACCCAACTGGAGGGGACCAAAACCCAACTGGAGGGGCCCAAAACCCAACTGGAGGGGACCAAAACCCAACTGGAGGGGACCAAAACCCAACTGGAGGGGACCAAAACCCAACTAGATGGGGCCAAAACCCAACCAGATGGGAGCAAAACCCATCTGGAGGGGGCCAAAACCCAACGGGATGGGACCAAAACCCAATCAGGGGGACCAAAACCCCATGGAGAGACCCTAAAACCCAACCTGGGGACCCTAAAACTCAACCAGGAGGGGCAAAACCCAACCGAGAGACCCTAAAACCCTCAGGGAGAACCCAAAACCCAACCTGAGGACCCTAAAACTCAACCAGGAGGGGCAAAACTCAACCAGATGGGAGCAAAAAACAACCAGGGAGCACAAAACCCAACTGGAGGGGCCCAAAACCCAACTGGAGGGGCCCAAAACCCAACTGGAGGGGACCAAAACCCAACTGGAGGGGACCAAAACCCAAGTAGATGGGAGCAAAACCCAACTGGAGGGGACTAAAACCCAACCAGGGGGACTAATACCCCATGGGGAGACCCCGAAACCCCATGGGAAGACCCCAAAACCCAACCTGGGGACCCTAAAACTCAACCAGGAGGGGCAAAACTCAACCAGATGGGAGCAAAACCCAACTGGAGGGGACCAAAACCCAACCACGGGGAACAAAGCCCTACTGGGAGACCCTAAAACCCAACCTGGGGACCCTAAAACCCAACCGGGGGGCCCAAAACTCTACTGGGAAACCCTAAAACACAACCAGAGGGGGCAAAACCCAACTAGAAGATCCCAAAACCCATCTGGAAGACCCTAAAACCCAACCAGGGGGCCCAAAACTCAACCGGGGGGCCCAAAACCCTACTGGGAGACCCCAAAACCCAACCAGGGGACCCTAAAACTCAACTGGGAAACCCTAAAACCCAACTGGGGGACCCCAAAACCCAACTGGGAGACCCCCAAACCCATTTCGGATAACCCCAAACCCCTTGGGAAGACCCTAAAACCCAACCGGGGGACCCTATAACCCAACCGGGAGAGGGAACCCAACCGGGGGACCCCAAAACCCCACGAGGGGACCCCAAAAATCGCCCCCCACGCCCCCCCCACCCCAGGTGGAGTACGACGGGCTGACGGGGCGCGTGGAGTTCAACAGCAAGGGGCAGCGCACCAACTACACCCTACACGTGCTGGAGAAGGGGCGCCACGGGCACCGCGAGGTGAGACCCCCCCCCGAGACCCCCCGTGACCCCCCCAACATTGCACACCCCCCACCGAGCCCCCCCATGGCGCCCCCAACCTTGCGCCCCCGTCGCGCCCCCTTTGCGCCCCAAAAACGTCGCCCCAAAAATGTCGCCCCCAAAAATGTCACCCCAAAAATTGCACCCTATAAATGTCACCCCATAAATTGAAACCCCCGTTTCACCCCAATCCGTGCTGCCCCCCCCCCATTTCACCCCCCCATTAACCCCCCACCCCATTTTCCCATTCCCCCTCCACCTCACCCCCAACCACCCCCCACCCCCACCCCCTTTCCCACCCCGGGTTGCCCCCCCCACCTTGGGGTGACGCCCCCCCACACTGGGGTGACCCCCACCCTTTGGGGGTGCCCCCCCCTTGCCCCCCACCCCCCCCAAGGTGGGCGTCTGGCACTCGAACCGCACCCTGGCCATGAACGGCACCGGGCTGGCGCTCAACGCCTCCGACAGCTTGGCCAACAAGACCCTCATCATCACCACCATCTTGGTGAGGGGGGGTCCTGGGGGGTCCTGGGGGGGTCCTGGGGGGGTCCTGAGGGGATTTGGGGGGGTTCTGAGGGGTTTTTGGGGGTGTTTTGGGGGTCGTGGTGGGGCTGGGGGCGCTCAACGGTGACGATGTCTTCGCCAACAAGACCTTCATCATCACCACCGTCTTGGTGAGGGGGGGTCCTGGGGGGTCTGGGGGGGTCCTGGGGGGTCCTGGGGGGGTCCTGAGGGGATTTGGGGGGGTTCTGAGGGGTTTTTGGGGGTGTTTTGGGGGTCCTGGTGGGGCTGGGGGCGCTCAACGGCGCCGATGTCTTGGCCAACAAGACCTTCATCATCACCACCGTCTTGGTGAGGGGGGGTCCTGGGGGGTCCTGGGGGGTCCTGGGGGGGTTCTGAAGAGGTTTGGGGGGTCCTGAGGGGGTTTTGGGGGTGTTTTGGGGGTCCTGGTGGGGCTGGGGGCGCTCAACAGCGCCGATGTCTTGGCCAACAAGACCTTCATCATCACCACCATCTTGGTGAGGGGGGGTCCTGGGGGGTCCTGGGGGGTCTTGGGGGGGTTCTGAAGAGGTTTGGGGGGTCCTGAGGGGGTTTTGGGGGCGTTTTGGGGGTCCTGGGGGCCTGGTGGGGTCCCCATCGAGGTCCCCTTGGGTTGTCCCTTTTGAGGTCCCCTTGGGGTCAACTTGTGATGTCTCCATCGTGGTCCCATTGGGATCTTCATTGGGGTTTCTCTTTGGGGTCTCCTTTTGGGGTTTCCCTTTGGGGTTTCTCTTTGGGGTTTCTCTTTAGGGTTTCCCTTTGGGGTTTCACTTGGGGTCCCCTTGGGTTGTCCACTTGGGGTCTTCTTGGGGTCAACTTGTGGTGTCCCCATTGGGGTCTCCTTGGGGCTTCCTTTTGGGGTTTCTCTTTAGGGTTTCCCTTTGGGGTTTTTCTTTAGGGTTTCCCTTTGGGGTTTCCCTTTGGGCTCTCCTTTTAGGGTTTCTCTTTGGGGTTTCCCTTTGGGGTCTCCTTTTGGGGTTTCCTTTTGGGGTTTCCTTTTGGGATTTCCCTTGGGGTCTTCTTGTTTCTCCCCCTTGTGTCCCATGGGTCTCCCCATCACTCTGCCCCCCCCCCCAGGAGAACCCCTACGTGATGCGGGTGGGGGGCGCGGGCGGCGCGGAGCGCTACGAGGGTTTCTGCGTGGACATGCTGCAGGAGCTGGCGGCGCTGCTCAAGTTCCGCTTCCACCTCAAGCTGGTGGAGGACGGGCTCTACGGCGCGCCCGAGCCCAACGGCTCCTGGACCGGCATGGTGGGCGAGCTCATCAATAGGGTGCGTGGGGCCGGGGGGGCGGGCATCCCGGGGGGAGGATGGGGAGGGGCTTGGGGTGGTTTGGGGCGAGGGTTGGGGGGTCTTGGGGTGGTTTGGGGTGGGTCTTGGGGTGGTTTGGGGGAGGGTTGGGGGGTCTTGGGGTGGTTTGGAATGGGTCTTGGGGTAGTTTGGGGTGGGTTTTGGGGTCTTGGGGTGGTTTGGGGGAGGGTTTTGGGGTCTTGGGGTGGGTTTTGGGGTCTTGGGGTGGTTTGGAATGGGTCTTGGGGTGGTTTGGGGTGGGTTTTGGGGTCTTGGGGTGGTTTGGGGGAGCGTTGGGGGGTCTTGGGGTGGTTTGGGGGGAGGGTTGGGGGGTCTTGGGGTGGTTTGGAATGGGTTTTGGGGTATCTTGTGATGGGTTTTGGGAGTCTGAGGGTAATTTGGGGGGTTCTTGGGGGTCTTGGGGTGGTTTGGAATGGGTCTTGGGGTAGGTTGGGGTGGGTTTTGGGGTCTTGGGGTGGTTTGAGGGGTTCTTGGGGGTCTTGGGGTGGTTGGAATGGGTCTTGGGGTATCTTGGGATGGGTTTTGGGGTCTTGGGGTGGTTTGGGGGAGCGTTGGGGGGTCTTGGGGTGGTTTGGGGGAGGGTTGGGGGGTCTTGGGGTGGTTTGGAATGGGTCTTGGGGTAGTTTGGGGTGGGTTTTGGGGTCTTGGGGTGGTTTGGGGGAGGGTTGGGGGTCTTGGGGTGGTTTGGGGGAGGGTTTTGGGGTCTTGGGGTGGGTTTTGGGGTCTTGGGGTGGATTGGGGGAGGGTTTTGGGGTCTTGGGGTGGTTTGGGGGAAGGGTTGGGGGGTCTTGGGGTGGTTTGGAATGGGTTTCGGGATATCTTGGGGTGGGTTTTGGGGTCTTGGGGTGGTTTGGGAGAGGGTTGGGGGTCTTGGGGTGGTTTGGGGGAGGGTTGGGGGGTCTTGGGGTGGTTTAGAATGGGTCTTGGGGTGGTTTGGGTTGGGTTTTGGGGTCTTGGGGTGGGTTTTGGGGTCTTGGGGTGGTTTGGAATGGGTTTTGGTGTAGTTTGGGGTGGGTTTTGGGGTCTTGGGGTATCTTGGGATGGGTTTTTGGGTCTTGGGGTGGTTTGGGGTTGGTTTTGAGGGTCTGGGGGTGTCCTGGGACACCTTGGGATGGGTTTTGTGGTGTTCTGGGGCACCTTGGGATGAATTTTGGGGTGTCTTGGGGTATCTTGGGATGGATTTTGGGGTTTTGGGGTATCTTGGGATGAATTTTGGGGTTTTGGGGTGTCCTGGGCCATCTTGGGGTGCCTTTTGGGATACCCCACCACACCCTCCACGACCCCAAACCCCCCCGACCTTTACCACCAACCCCTACCCACCCCCTCCGCACCCCCTACCACAATTCTTGATTTTTTTGGGGGGCGTCCCCACCCCAAAAATCCCTCTCCGCCCCCCTCCCCAGAAGGCCGACCTGGCGGTGGCCGCCTTCACCATCACGGCGGAGCGGGAGAAAGTCATCGACTTCTCCAAACCCTTCATGACCTTGGGCATCAGCATCCTCTACCGGGTCCACATGGTACGAAAACGGGGCTGGGGGGGGGTCCCTAAAAGTTATATTTTTTTTTGGGGGGGGTGGGGACACCCCGTGTCTCACGCCGTGTCCCCGCAGGGCCGCAAGCCGGGGTATTTCTCCTTCCTAGACCCCTTCTCGCCGGCCGTCTGGCTCTTCATGCTCCTCGCCTACCTGGCCGTCAGCTGCGTCCTCTTCCTCGCCGCCCGGTGAGATTTTGGGTTTTTGGGGGGGGTCCCCAAAATTTTTCCACCCCATACGCAGCATAAAATGAGAGAGATGAGGTTGATCCGGCACGGGATGCGTGAAAAAGCCGCCTTCTGGTTCTTTTTGGGGAGCTCAAAATGTGACCCCCAAAAAGGTGGAAGACCCAAAATGGGACCTCAAAAATGGAGGACCCAAAATGGGACCCCAAAAGGTGGAAGACCCAAAATGGGACCCAAAAATGGGGGACCCAAAAGATGGAAGAGCCAAAATGGGACCTCAAAAATGGAGGACCCAAAATGGGACCCCAAAAGTTGGAAGACCCAAAATGTGACCTCAAACATGGAGGACCCAAAATGTGACCCCAAAAATGGAGGACCTAAAATGTCACCCCCCAAAATTGGGGACACCATAGGGTTTTGGGGGCACACCAGAAGGTTTTGGGGTTCAACGAGGACCTGGGTCACCCTACGGGGACACCACAAGGTTTTTGGGGTTCCACGAGCTCCTGGCGCACCCCACGCGGACCCCACCTGTCGGAGCCCGTAGGGGGGGTCCCTGACCGTGTCCCCCCCCCCAGGCTGAGCCCCTACGAGTGGTACAACCCCCACCCCTGCCTACGGGAGCGCCACAACCTCCTGGAGAACCAGTACACGCTGGGCAACAGCCTCTGGTTCCCCGTCGGCGGCTTCATGCAGCAGGGCTCCGAAATCATGCCCCGCGCCCTCTCCACCCGCTGCGTCAGCGGGGTCTGGTGAGCCCTTTGGGGGGGGGGGGAGGTTTTGGGGGGGTTGACATCACGGCTATCCCATCCTGACCCCCCCCCGGGGGTGTTTTTGCAGGTGGGCCTTCACCCTCATCATCATCTCGTCCTACACGGCCAACCTGGCGGCCTTCCTGACGGTGCAGCGCATGGAGGTGCCCATCGAGTCGGCCGATGACTTGGCCGATCAGACCAACATCGAGTACGGCACCATCCACGCCGGCTCCACCATGACCTTCTTCCAGGTTGGGGGGGCGCGGGGGGACCGGGGAGGGCCCATCCGGGGGGGGGGGGGGGAGGGCGGTGGAGGAACGGTAGGGTTGGGGTCCAACCTAACCCAACGCAACCCAACCATGGGTCAACTCAACTCAACTCAACTCAACTCAACTCAACTCAACTCAACTCATCCCAACCCAACCCAACCCAACCCAACCCAACCCAACCCAACTAACATGGGTCAACTCAACCCATCCCAACTTGGGTCAGTCCGACCCAACCCAACATGAGTCAACTCAACTCAATGTGGTCAAGATTCACAAATTTAACCCAACCCAACATGGGTCAACTCAACTCATCCCAACCCAACCCAACCCAACCTAACACGAGTCAACCCAACCCAACATGAGTCAACTCAACTCAGTGTGGTCAAGATTCACAAATCTAACCCAACCCAACCCAACCCAAATTGGGCCAACTCAACCCAAAATGGCCCAGCTCCACACACCCAACCCAACCCAAATTGGGTCAGCCCAACCCAACAAAGCCCCCCTTCCCAACCCAACCCAACCCAACCCAACCCAACCCAACCCAACCCAATCCAACGCAACCCAACCCAACCTAACTCAACCCAACTCAACCCAACTCAACCCAAACCAATCCAACTCAACCCAGCCCAACCCAATCCAACGCAACCCAACTCAACCCAACCCAACCCAACGGAGACCAACAGCGCCCCCCTCTGCCGTGTCCCTCTCCCCCCGCCCAGAACTCGCGGTACCAGACCTACCAGCGGATGTGGAACTACATGCAGTCGAAGCAGCCCAGCGTCTTCGTGAAGAGCACGGAGGAGGGCATCGCGCGCGTGCTCAACTCCAAGTACGCCTTCCTGCTGGAGTCCACCATGAACGAGTACCACCGGCGGCACAACTGCAACCTCACCCAGATCGGCGGGCTGCTGGACACCAAGGGCTACGGCATCGGGATGCCGCTGGGTACGGGGTGGGGGGTGGGAGGGGGTGGGAGGGGGTGGGAGGGGGTGGGACCCCCCCCTCTGCAGCGCGGTTGAACCCCGTTGCGCCTCCAGGCTCGCCGTTTCGGGACGAGATCACCTTGGCCATCCTGCAGCTGCAGGAGAACAACCGGCTGGAGATCCTCAAGCGCAAGTGGTGGGAAGGGGGGCACTGCCCCAAGGAGGAAGACCACCGCGCCAAAGGTATTGGGGGTGGGGGGGGGGAGAGATTGGGAGGGGGTGACCCAACCCAACTGGACCCAACCCAACTGGACCCAACCCAACTGGACCCAACCCGACTCATCGCAAGTCACCCAACGCAACGCAACTCAATCCAAGCCAACACAACTCAACCCAACCCAACCCAACCAAACTCAACCCAACTCAACTCAACCCAACCCAACTCATCCAACTCAACCCAACTCAACTCAACTCAACCCAACCCAACCCAACCAAACTCAACCCAAATAACCTCACCCAATCCAACTTAACCCAACCCAACCCAACCCAACCCAACCCAACCCAACTCAACCCAACCCAACTCAAACCAACCCGACCAAACTCACCCAACTCAAATCAACCCAACTCATCCAACTCAACCCAAACCAACTCAACTCAATCCAACCCAACCCAATCCATCTCATCCAACCCAACCCAACTCAACCCAATTCACCCAACTCAAACCAACTCAACTGAACCCAACTTAACCCAATCCAGTCCAACCCAATCCAACTCATCTAACTCAACCCAACTCAACCCAACTCAACCCAACTCAACCCAGCTCAGCTCAACGCTAACCAACCCACCTCAATTCAACCCAACCCAACCTAATTAATTTAACCCAACTTAACCAAACCCAACCCAAACCAACTCAACCCAACCCAACCCAACTCAACCAACCCAATCCAACTCATCCAACTCAATCTAACTCAACCCAACCCAATCCAACTCAATCCAACCCAACCCAAACCAACTCAACCGAACTCAACCAACTCAACCAACCCAACCCAACCCAACCCAACCCAACCCAACTCAACCCAACTCAACCAACCCAACCAATCCAACCCAACCCAACTCAACCCAACCCAACCCAATCCAACCCAACCCAACCCAACCCAACCCAACTCAACCCAACTCAACCAACCCAACCAATCCAACCCATTCCAACTCAAACCAACCCAACCCAATCCAACCCAACCCAACCCAACTCAACCAACCCAACCCAACCCCCCGGCAGGGCTGGGCATGGAGAACATTGGCGGCATCTTCGTGGTGCTGGTCTGCGGCCTCATCGTCGCCATCTTCGTGGCCGTCATGGAGTTCGTCTGGTCCACGCGCCGCTCCGCCGAGAGCGAGGAGGTGAGGGGGGGGGGGGGCACATGGGGGGGGGGGACACACATGGGGGGGGGTCATTATGGGGGGGGGGGACATAAAGAGGGGGGCGCCATGGGGGGGGGGCACGGGACGCGATGGGACATAGGGAAAGGGACACGGGATGGGGACATTGCGTATATATAAAGGGGGGGGGGGCGAGCCTAATGAATCTAATTAGGCTTAATTAACCCCCCCCCACCCTAATTAACCCCCCCCCCCCAGATCTCCCTGTGCGCCGAGATGCTGCGGGAGCTGCGCCACGCCGTCTCCTGCCGCAAGCCCGCCCGCGCCCGCCGCCGCCGCCGACCCCCGACCCCCCCACCGCACCACCACCACCCCCAGCGGCGGGGGGGGGGTCGTCCACCACGGGGGGGGGTCGCCCCCCACCCCCCCCCCACCCCCAACACCTGCGGGAGATGCGCTTCAGCAACGGCAAACTCTACTCGGGGACCCCCGAGGGGGCGCCCCCCCCCTTGCACCCACGTCCGCGTCTGCCCCGAGTGCCGGCGAATCCAAGCCCTCCGGGCGGCCCCCCCCCCCACCCCGGGGACCCCCCCAGCCCCCCGAGGGGGGGGTCGCGAGAACAGGAGTGATGCCTCAACCCCCCCCCAAAAAAAAAAAATGATTTTTAAGCCCTTTTTTCCCACCCCCCCCCCGTACGCCGTGCGTATGCCAGGACTCGGAAAAGAGGAAAAAAAAAAAAGGGGGGGGCACAAAAAAATAAAAAAAGGGCGGAAGAAAAAAATTTGGGGGGGGGCGGAAAAAAAAAAAGGGGGGGGGGGAAGAAAAAAATTTGGGGGGCGGAAAAAATATTGGGGGGGCCCCCCAAAAAAAAATGGGGGAAGAAAAAAAATGGGGGGGCACCCCCAAAAAAAAGTGGGGGCAGAAAAAAATGGGGGGGGGCAGGAAATAAAGGGGGGGGGGCAGGAAAAAAAGGGGGGGGCATAAAAAAAGGGGGGGGGGACCCCCCTTATCAGCCCACCCCCCCCCCCCACGGACTCAGTACCCCCCCCCCCAAAGGACTCAGCCCCCCCCCCACTGGAATCGGCCCCCCCCCACCGGACTCAGCCCCCCCCCCCCCCAAAAATACACACTTGGAGCCCCCCCCCCCTCCGAAAAAAAAACTGCGCTGTGCCTTCCCGGGGGGGGGGGGGAGGGGAGGATGCTGCCCCCCCCCCCCCTCCCCAAATTCACCCCCCCCCCACTGCCCATCCCCCCTCAGCCCCGTGCCGTGCCTGGAAGGATTTTGGGGACCCCCCCCCAAAAAAAAAAATAATAAAGGGGGGGGGGGCGCAGAGGAGGTCGGACCCCCCCCCCCCTCCCCCCCCCCCCCCAAAAAAAAGCACGGAGCAGCCCCGGGGGGGGGGCGCACGGACTCGCAGCCCCCCCCCCCCCATGGACACGGAGGAGGGGGGGGGGGGGGGGGGTTAATTGGGGGGGGGGGTCGCGGGGGGGGGCGGTTGTTATAATAATTATTATTATTATCGGGTTTGGTTCCTTTTTTTTTCCCTTTTTTTGGCTTTTTTTGGCTTTTTTTGCCCCCCCCCCCCCCCGCCCCCCCCCCCTCCCCCTTTACTATTATTATTATTTTTTTTTTTTGGGGGGGGGGGGCGGTTTCTCGTTTTCTTTGGGTTTTGCCCCAATAAACCCGGCCGGACTTTTACGGGAGAGGCGCGTCCACCAGTAACCCCCAGTCCCTCCCAGTAACCCCCAGTCCCTCCCAGTAACCCCCACTTTCCCCCCCGTCCCCCCAGTGTCCCCCAGTCCCTCCCAGTCCCTCCCAGTAACCCCCAGTCTCCCCAGTAACCCCCAGTCCCTCCCAGTATCCCAGTTCCCCCAGTCGCTCCCAGTCCCCTCCCAGTGCCCCCCCAGTCCCCCCCAGTTTCCCCCAGTCCTCCCAGTAACCCCCAGTCCCTCCCAGTCCTCTCCCTCTCTTGTCCCCAGTTCCACCCAGTGCCCCCCAGTCCCTCCCAGTCCCCCCCAGTCCCTCCCAGTCCCCCCCAGTCCCCTCCAATCTCCTCCCAGTCCCTCCCAGTGCCTCGCAGCCCCCTTCCAGCTCTCTCCCAGTCCCTTCCCAGTGCCTCCCAGTCCCCCTCAATCCTCTCCCAGTCCTTCCCAGTCCCCCCCCAGTCCTTCCCAGTCCCTCCCAGTCCACACCCAGTGCCTCCCTGTGCCCCCCAATCTCCTCCGGGTGCCTCCCAGTCACTCCCAGTCCCTCCCAGTTTGCTCCCAGTCCCCCCCAATCCCCTTCCAGTCCACCCCAGTCCCTCCCAGTTCCCCTCCCAGTCCCTCCCAGTCCTCCCAATCCCCTCCAGTCCCCC
>NW_028180740.1:0-17041 GCF_964211825.1 Aythya ferina
GGATGGGGTCGGGGAGGGAGAATACCCGTTTAGATATTAATGACTATTAAACATTAACTGGTATGTGTAATGGGGAATATAGATTAATGTAAACTTCCACATGATGATGTGGGGGGGTAAGGGGGGGGGGCATGTAAGGTATGGGGGGGGTAAGGGGGGGGGCATGTAAGGTATGGGGGGGTAAGGGGGGGGGCATGTAAGGTATGGGGTGCTTAATACAAGCGGGGTAGTACAGTGGGGATGATAGTTTCTGTAGTTGAGGTTAAACAACGACGGCTTTTCAGGCCGTAAGTCTTGGAAAAAGGCCAAGCAGAAACTGCTATGACTTATTTTGTGCTTTTTTTGGGATTATGTTTTGTTTTGGGGGGTTTGGCGGTTGCATCTAATCCTTCTCCCTATTATGGGGTAGTTGGTTTGGTCTTAGCTTCTGTTGCAGGGTGTGGGTGGTTATTAAGTTTGGGGGTTTCTTTTGTATCTTTGGTGTTGTTTATGGTGTACTTGGGGGGAATGTTAGTGGTTTTTGTTTATTCTGTGTCTTTGGCTGCAGATCCTTTTCCGGAGGCTTGGGGTGATTGGCGAGTTGTTGGGTATGGAGCAGGGTTTGTTCTAGTACTTGTGGTAGGCGGGGTTGTTGGGGGGCTTGTTGAATTTTGGCACCCCGGGGTGATTACTGTTGATAGTGGTGGTATATTTTCTGTTCGGTTGGATTTTAGTGGTGTAGCAATGTTTTATTCTTGTGGGGTTGGGATGTTTTTGGTGGCAGGTTGAGGGTTGCTGTTGACCCTGTTTGTTGTGTTGGAGTTGGTGCGGGGGCTATCTCGTGGTGCTATCCGGGCAGTTTAAGGGGGGGGGGGGGTCAGAGAATAGTTTAGAGTAAAATACCAGCTTTGGGAGTTGGAGATAGAGGTTTAAGTCCTCTTTTTCTGAAAGAGAAACTCTAAGAAGAGGTGCGATCTTCAGTTTTTGGCTTACAAGACCAATGTTTTTGTTAAACTATTAGAGTGTTTTTAGTAGTTAAGTATTTTGTTTTCTAGGGCTCCAATGGCAGGGAATAGGAGTAGTAGGATGGTGAAGTAGGTTAAGGAAGCCAGTTGTCCAATGATGATAAAGGGATGTTCTACGGGTTGACTGCCTACTCATGTTAGGATGAAGAGGTTAGTAACTAGGATTCAGAATAGGAGTTGTGAGAGAGGACGGAAGGTTATTGTACGCTGCTTAGATTTGTGGAGTAGGGGGCTTAAGAATAGTACTAGTACGGATGCTGCAAGGGCTAATACGCCCCCTAGTTTGTTGGGGATTGAGCGTAAGATAGCGTATGCGAATAGGAAGTATCATTCGGGTTTGATGTGTGGGGGTGTAACGAGTGGGTTTGCTGGAGTAAAGTTTTCTGGATCACCTAACAGGTTGGGTGAGAATAGAGCTAATGTTGTTAGTGGTAAGAATATGATAATGAATTCTAGGATGTCTTTGAGCGAGAAGTAGGGGTGGAATGGGATTTTGTCACAGTTTGATTGAATACCCAGTGGATTGTTTGATCCTGATTCGTGAAGGAAGGTTAGGTGGATGAAGGTGTGAATTTTGGTGTGTTTTTTTAATGGAACATCGCTGTTGTTGACGTGTAAAAAAAATGATGATAAAATGATGATAAAATACGTGAAAAAAACACGGTTAATCTTTCAGTTAAAAGTTCCTAGTTTTGTTTAGAAAATTAGAGGAAATGAAAAGCAAAAAATCATGTCCATTGAGCACTACACTAAATAACAACTTAGATAATAGTCTGTGGACTCACCATAGCCAGTTGTCCGACAAAGTGCATCAGTGAGGAGATGATTCCCCCTACCTTTCAACCATGACGTTGAGGTATTCCTGAGGGCCAAACTCCGCGCGAATACCAGGGAAAGCACATGTCTTAGATTGGGTATACCCGGTGCACTGGAGGGGTTTATTGAAGACGTGAGAAAAAAAAAAGGAACCAAAAGTGCCAAAAAGGTCGGATGTCGCGATCACGGGCGAGATGGTGATAAATAGCCGACCAGATGTATCGGTGAAGTACAAGTTGAGAGGATTAATCCAGCACATGGCCCTGACATAGGAACCAGAGGCGCAAAAGAGCAAGATGGGCTAGGGGTGTAGGGGGAAAGTATGGTCTTGAAGCTAGTAACGCAGGATCTTTCCAACACCGGGTTGCTGATTTCACGTGAGGAGCTCGATTAATAAATCCACCTGGTACGAAGCTTTGTGTACTCCGAGAGATTTTGGATGGCCATGTCTCAGCATTTCATTCAAAGGGGCAGGCAAGCACTGCCGTATGCAGGGAGATTGCTATGTATAACCTAACGAGGAAATGGTTTTAGTACTGATATTGTAATGGATTTCGGTATCCATTGGGCGAGATACCCTCTGGAAGAGAGGATGGGGTCGGGGAGGGAGAATACCCGTTTAGATATTAATGGCTATTAAACATTAGTTGGTATGTATAATGAGGTATATGGATGAATGCAAAGAAGTACATGGGAGATTGTGTGCGTAATGTCAAAACTTGGGGGGGTAAGGGGGGGGGGCATGTAAGGTATGGGGGGGTAAGGGGGGGGGGCATGTAAGGTATGGGGGGGTAAGGGGGGGGGGCATGTAAGGTATGGGGGGGTAAGGGGGGGGGGCATGTAAGGTATGGGGTGCTTAATACAAGCGGGGGTAGTACAGTGGGGATGATAGTTTCTGTAGTTGAGGTTAAACAACGACGGCTTTTCAGGCCGTAAGTCTTGGAAAAAGGCCAAGCAGAAACTGCTATGACTTATTTTGTGCTTTTTTTGGGATTATGTTTTGTTTTGGGGGGTTTGGCGGTTGCATCTAATCCTTCTCCCTATTATGGGGTAGTTGGTTTGGTCTTAGCTTCTGTTGCAGGGTGTGGGTGGTTATTAAGTTTGGGGGTTTCTTTTGTATCTTTGGTGTTGTTTATGGTGTACTTGGGGGGAATGTTAGTGGTTTTTGTTTATTCTGTGTCTTTGGCTGCAGATCCTTTTCCGGAGGCTTGGGGTGATTGGCGAGTTGTTGGGTATGGAGCAGGGTTTGTTCTAGTACTTGTGGTAGGCGGGGTTGTTGGGGGGCTTGTTGAATTTTGGCACCCCGGGGTGATTACTGTTGATAGTGGTGGTATATTTTCTGTTCGGTTGGATTTTAGTGGTGTAGCAATGTTTTATTCTTGTGGGGTTGGGATGTTTTTGGTGGCAGGTTGAGGGTTGCTGTTGACCCTGTTTGTTGTGTTGGAGTTGGTGCGGGGGCTATCTCGTGGTGCTATCCGGGCAGTTTAAGGGGGGGGGGGGGTCAGAGAATAGTTTAGAGTAAAATACCAGCTTTGGGAGTTGGAGATAGAGGTTTAAGTCCTCTTTTTCTGAAAGAGAAACTCTAAGAAGAGGTGCGATCTTCAGTTTTTGGCTTACAAGACCAATGTTTTTGTTAAACTATTAGAGTGTTTTTAGTAGTTAAGTATTTTGTTTTCTAGGGCTCCAATGGCAGGGAATAGGAGTAGTAGGATGGTGAAGTAGGTTAAGGAAGCCAGTTGTCCAATGATGATAAAGGGATGTTCTACGGGTTGACTGCCTACTCATGTTAGGATGAAGAGGTTAGTAACTAGGATTCAGAATAGGAGTTGTGAGAGAGGACGGAAGGTTATTGTACGCTGCTTAGATTTGTGGAGTAGGGGGCTTAAGAATAGTACTAGTACGGATGCTGCAAGGGCTAATACGCCCCCTAGTTTGTTGGGGATTGAGCGTAAGATAGCGTATGCGAATAGGAAGTATCATTCGGGTTTGATGTGTGGGGGTGTAACGAGTGGGTTTGCTGGAGTAAAGTTTTCTGGATCACCTAACAGGTTGGGTGAGAATAGAGCTAATGTTGTTAGTGGTAAGAATATGATAATGAATCCTAGGATGTCTTTGAGCGAGAAGTAGGGGTGGAATGGGATTTTGTCACAGTTTGATTGAATACCCAGTGGATTGTTTGATCCTGATTCGTGAAGGAAGGTTAGGTGGATGAAGGTAAGACCTGCGATTATGAATGGAAGTAGGAAATGGAGGGCGAAGAATCGGGTTAGTGTTGGGTTGTCCACTGAGAAGCCACCTCAGGCTCATTCTACGAGGGTTTGGCCGATGTATGGGATTGCTGAGAATAGGTTGGTGATGACTGTAGCACCTCAGAAGGATATTTGTCCTCATGGCAAGACATACCCTACGAAGGCAGTTGCTATTAGGGTTAAGAGGAGAATGACTCCTGTATTTCAGGTTTCTTTATAGAGGTATGAGCCATAGTAGAATCCTCGTCCGATGTGTAGGTAAATACAAATAAAGAAGAATGATGCTCCGTTTGCGTGGAGGTTTCGGATTAGTCAGCCATATTGTACGTTTCGACATGTGTGGGCGACGGATGAGAAGGCTAGGGTTGTGTCTGCGGTGTAATGTATAGCTAGCAGGAGTCCTGTTAGGATTTGTGTTAGTAGGCAAATGCCTAGTAGGGATCCGAAGTTTCATCAAGTAGAGATGTTTGGTGGGGTGGGGAGGTCGATTAGTGAGTTGTTAACTATTTTGAGGAGGGGGTGAGATTTTCGTAGATTTGGGGCCATTGGGGTGGTGAATTTTGGGTCTATGTGTTAGTAGGATAATGAGGATGGATAGGGCGAATGAGCTTAAGTAGGTTTTGATTAGTCCGGAATGGAGGGTGGTTGAGGTTTTGGTTGCTATGAGTTGAAGGTCAGCGAGTCCTTCTGGGCCTATTTTTTTGTACCAGGATAGGTCGATTAGATGGGATGCAATTTTTTGTCCGCTGCTTAGTAGGTTTGTAGAAGCGAGGCGATGTGATAGGGGGTTGAAGAATCCTAATGAGGAGGAGAAGTTTATGAGTGTAGTTTGTTTTGGTGGGGTTAGGGCGTGGGTTATGTTTGAGAGTTCTAGGGCAAGGATGATGCCCAGGGTTGTGACAATGATGGCTGCAGTTTTTGTGAGTGTTGGTATAGTCATTGGGGGGGTTTTTGTTGGTAAAATAAAGGATGTAATGAGTAGGCCGGCTATAATGCTACCTAGAGCGAGGCGGGTGATTGGGTTAATGATTGCCCGGTCGTTTTCGTTTATTGGGGCGGTTGTGGGTATTCGGGTAAATCCTGTTTGGACGAGTAGTGTTATGCGTAGGGTGTAGGTTGCAGTGAATGATGTGGCTAGTAGGGTTAGGAGGAGGGCTCAAGAGTTTAGATACGAGGTGTTTATGCTTTCGATGATTAGGTCTTTTGAGTAGAATCCGGCTAGGAAGGGAGTTCCTATTAGGGCTAAGTTGCCAATGGTTAGGCAGGAGGTAGTTGTGGGGAGTATTTTTTGTAAGCCTCCTATTTTTCGAATGTCTTGTTCTCCATTTAGGCTGTGGATGATTGACCCAGAGCAAAGGAACAATATGGCCTTGAAGAAAGCGTGTGTTGAGATATGTAAGAAAGCAAGTTGTGGGAGGTTAAGTCCAATAGTAACTATTATAAGTCCTAGTTGGCTGGATGTGGAGAAAGCAATGATTTTCTTGATGTCGTTTTGCGTGATTGCACAGGTGGCGGCGAATAGTGTGGATAGTGCGCCTAGGCATAGGCATATGGTAAGGGCAGTTTGGTTGCCGGAAAGTATAGGGTGGGTACGAATTAGTAGGAAGATTCCGGCTACTACTATAGTGCTGGAGTGGAGTAGGGCGGAAACTGGAGTTGGACCTTCTATGGCAGCTGGTAGTCACGGATGAAGGCCAAATTGGGCTGATTTTCCTGTTGCTGCTAGGATTAGGCCGAGGAGGGGGAGTGTGGGGGTTTGGGTTGGGGTGAAGGCTTGTTGTACTTCTCAGGTGTTTGTGTACGAGGCAAGTCATGCTATGCTTAGGATAATGCCGATGTCTCCAATTCGGTTGTAAAGGACGGCCTGGAGGGCAGCTGTATTGGCCTCTGCCCGTCCCTGCCATCAGCCAATTAGTAAGAATGATATGATTCCGACTCCTTCTCATCCGATGAAGAGGAGAAATAGATTATTGGCGATGGTTAGGGTTAGTATGGCGATTAGGAATATTAGGAGGTGATGAAAGAATTTTGTGATGTGGGGGTCGGAGGCTATGTACCATGATGCAAATTGGAGAATAGATCATGTTACAAATAGTGCAATGGGGAAGAATATTAGGGAATATTGATCTATTTTAAGGCTAATGGGAATTTTAAAGTTTATAATGAATTTTCATTCTCAGGTAGAGATAACACTTTCTATGCCTGAGTGTATAAATAGGGTTGTTGGTACGAGGCTAGTTAGGAAAGCGGTTTTGACTGCGTGGGTGATGGTGGTGGGGGAGTTTTGGAAGTTTTTGGATATGAAGGGAAGTAGGATTGGTGTTAGGATGATTGCTAGCGTTAGAGTTATGAAAGTGTTAAGGAGTAATGCGATTTCCACTACTTTTACTTGGATTTGCACCAAGATAGGTGGTTCCTAAGACCAATGGATTACTGTTATCCTTTAAAAGTAAGGGGGCTGAGGTTTTAGACTCAGATACAAGAATTAGCAGTTCTTGTTGGTTAAACCGCCCCTCGGCAGGTAAGAAGGGTTTAACTTCTATTTTTAGAATCACAGTCTAATGTTTGGGTTAAACTATACTTGCATGAGGGAACCCCTGAGATTAGTTCTGGTTTTAGGATTAGAAGGAGTAGGGGGATGATGTGGAGGGCTATTAGGAGGTGTTCTCGTGTGCTGGAGTTTTGGATTGATGTAATGTGGGAGGGGAGTACTCCTCGTTGGGTTATTAGTAGCATGAATAGGGTGTAGGAGGCGGTTAGTAGGGTTGCAATTCCAGTGAGAATGATTGTGAAGGCGGATCAATTGAATAGTGCGATTATGATTGTTAGTTCTGCTATTAGGTTTGTGGTTGGGGGTAGGGCTATGTTTGTTAGGTTGGCTAGGAGTCATCATGTAGCCATGAGGGGTAGTAGGGGTTGCAGGCCACGTGTTAAGAGGAGAATGCGGCTGTGTGTGCGTTCATAGTTTGTGTTGGCTAGGCAGAATAGTATTGAGGAGGTTAATCCGTGTGAAATTATGAGGATTATTGCTCCTGAGAATGATCAGTGGGTTTGGATTATGCTTGCAGCGATGACTAGGCCTATGTGGCTTACGGAGGAATAGGCGATTAGTGATTTTAGGTCAGTTTGGCGTAGGCAAATTGAGCTGGTTATTAGTGCCCCTCATAGTGCTAAAGTTAGGAAGGGGTAATGTAGATTGTCCGAAATGGGGGTTATGAGTATGGTGAGTCGTATGATGCCGTATCCTCCTAGTTTTAGGAGAAGTGCCGCTAGCAGTATGGATCCAGCAATGGGGGCTTCAACATGAGCTTTAGGTAGTCATAGGTGGAGTCCGTATAAGGGGGCTTTTACTATAAATGCTGTTAGTAGGGCAAGGCTTGATAGGAGGCCTGTTCAGGAGATAGTGAGGGCGGGGTGGGTTAGTTTTAGAATTATGAGATGCAGGGTGCCGGTTTGTGTGTGTAAGTGGAGGATGGCAACTAGTAGGGGGAGGGAACTGATTAGGGTGTAGAATAGCAGATAGATGCCGGCGCTTAAGCGCTCTGGTTGATTCCCTCATCGGGTGATGAGAATTAGGGTGGGGATTAAGGTTGCTTCGAATGAGATGTAGAATAGTATAAGCTCTGTGGTTGAAAATGCTAGAATAATGAACGGTTGGATTGTGATGAGGGTTATAATGAAGGTTCGTTTTCGCGTGATGGGCTCGTGTTGTAGGTGGTTTTGGCTCGCTATGATTATGAGCGGTAGGAGTCAGCATGATAGTGTGAGTAAGGGTGATGAGATTTGATCGATACCAGTTCATTGAGTTAGGTTTTTGTAGGGGTGGTATGTTGGGGTGAGTCATTGTAGGCTGAGAGAGGCGATTAATAGGCTGTATATGGTGGTGTTTGTTCATAGGAATTTTGGGGGCGATAGGAGAGTTACTGGAAGGAGTATGATTGTTGGGATAATGATTTTTAGCATTGTAGTAGGTTTAGGTTGTGGAGGTGGTCAGAGCCGTGGGTTCGTGTGGATGCTACTAGTATTGCCAGACCTGTGCCAGCTTCGCAGGCTGAGAAGGCTAATATGAGTACAGGTAGGAGGGAGAATGATGTTGCTTGGTTTTCTACTGGTCAAAGCGATAGGGCAATATATATAGACAACATTATGCTCTCTAGGCATAGTAGGGCAGAGATTAGGTGCGTTCGATGGAAGGCTAGCCCTAAGCTGCTTAATGCGAAAGTTGAATAGAAGCTTAGGTGTGTGAGTGACATAGAGAAAGTCATAGGGTTAGACTATGGTTTGTTGAGCCGAAATCAACTGTCTTGATTAGACTAACTTTCTGTGTTTATTCTGCTCATTCTAGGCCACCTTGTATTCATTCATAGATTAATCCTAGAGTAAGTAGAATAATGATGATGGAGGCTCAAATTAAAGTAAGGGTGGGCGATTGGAGTTGTACGGCTCATGGGAGGGGGAGTAAGAGTGCAATTTCTAAGTCAAATAATAAGAAGAGGATTGCTACTGAGGAAGAAGCGAATAGAGAATGGGAGTCGGGCAGACCCGAGTGGGTCAAATCCGCATTCGTATGGGGATAGTTTTTCCGGGTCCGGGTTTATTTGAGCCAGTCAGAAGTTTAATGTGGTGAGGACAATGCTTAGGGCAAGGGATAGGGTTAGTATGAATATGATTATGTTAATTGCTCTTCTCTGGGTTTGTACCAGATTTTAGAGATTGGAAGTCAATTGTAATTAATATACTAGAAGAGCAAGATCCTCATCAGTAGATGGTTATGTAGAGGAATAATCAGATTACGTCTACGAAGTGTCAGTATCATGCTGCTGCTTCGAATCCAAAGTGGTGGTTAGATGTAAAGTGGTATTTGATTAGGCGTAGCAGACATACCGATAGGAATGAGGATCCGATGATGACGTGTAGTCCATGGAATCCTGTAGCGACGAAAAAGGTTGATCCGTATACACCATCGGCAATTGAGAATGGTGCTTCGTAGTATTCTATTGCTTGGAGTGCTGTGAAGTAAAATCCCAGTAAGATAGTCAGGGTTAGTGCGTGGATTCCTTGTTTTCGGTTACCTTCTGTAATGCTGTGATGGGCTCATGTCACTGTAACACCTGAGGCTAAGAGGATGGCAGTGTTTAGTAGGGGAACTTCTAGGGGGTTGAGGGGTTTAATTCCTGTTGGGGGTCATTGTCCGCCCAGTTCTGGGGTTGGGACTAAGCTGGAGTGGAAGAATGCTCAGAAAAAGCCTAGGAAAAAGAATGCTTCGGATGTAATAAATAGAATTATTCCATACCGCAGGCCCTTTTGGACGGTGGGAGTGTGATGGCCTTGGAATGTGCTTTCTCGTACGATGTCTCGTCATCATTGCAGTATAACCAGGATTATGGAAAGTAGGCCCAGGGTTAATAATTGGGATGAGTTGTAGTGGAACCATATAATTAGTCCGGAGGTGGTGAGTAGGGCAGCTGCTGCTCCGAAAATGGGCCATGGGCTTGGGTCTACTATGTGGTAGGAGTGTGCTTGGTGTGCCATTAGATGTTTTCTTGTAAGTATAGGCTGAGGAGGAGAACGAAGACGTATGCTTGAATTATGGCTACAGCTACCTCTAAGATGGTTAGTAGGAGTAGGATTAGTGTGGTTAGAATGGATACGGTAGGGATAATTGGAAGTAAGGCGGTAGTAGCTGTGGAGATGAGTTGGATTAGTAAGTGGCCTGCAGTTAGGTTTGCTGTGAGGCGGACGCCTAGAGCTAGAGGGCGGATGAGCAGGCTGGTTGTTTCGATTATGATTAAGGCGGGAATTAAGGGGGTGGGTGTGCCTTCAGGGAGGAGGTGGCCTAGTGAAGCCGAAGGTTGGTTTCGTAGGCCTGTGAGTAATGTTGCAAGTCAGAGGGGGAAGGCTAGTGCTATGTTCATGGATAGCTGTGTAGTTGGGGTAAATGTGTAGGGTAGTAGGCCCAATAAGTTGATTGTGAGTAGGAATATTATTAGTGAGGTTAGGATTAGAGCTCATTTATGGCCCGCTTTGTTTAGTGGGATTATTAGTTGTTTTGTAATTAGGTGGACAAATCAAAGTTGTAGGGTGGTAAGGCGGTTGGTGATCCATCGGTTGTCTGAGGTGGGGAGTAATAGGGCGGGGAATAGTATGGAGAGGAGGATTAGTGGGATTCCCAGTAGGCATGGGCTTGTGAATTGATCGAAGAAGCTTAGGTTCATGGTCAGGTTCAAGGTGTGGTTTTGATGGTTGAATGTGTTTTGTTGGAGGGATGGTTGGTTGGGGTAAATGATAGGAGCTTAGGTTGGATAATTAGGGAGAAGGTTAGTCATGATATTAATATGATGAAGAATCACGGGTTGGGATTAAGTTGTGGCATTTCATTAAGGAGGGGTGGTGGTCCTCTTTCTCTAGCTTAAAAGGCTAGTGCTGGTGCATAGCTTCTTAATGATTAGGATGATAGTAGTGAAGATCAGTTCTCGAAGTAAGTGAGGGGGGTTGATTCTACCACGATTGGTATGTAGCTGTGGTTGGCCCCACAGATCTCAGAGCATTGACCGTAGAAGATTCCTGGTCGGGTGGTGATAAATGATGTTTGGTTTAGTCGTCCTGGGATTGCGTCGGTTTTTACTCCCAGGGTGGGAATAGCTCAGGAGTGAAGTACATCGCCTGCGGTGACGATGATGCGGATGGGGGATTCTATGGGGACGACAACACGATGGTCTACTTCTAAGAGCCGGAAGTGGCCTAGTGGGAGTTCTGTTGTAGGGATCATGTACGAGTCAAATGAGAGATCTTTGAAGTCTGTGTATTCATAGCTTCAGTATCATTGATGGCCAATAGCTTTTAAGGTCAGGTCGGGTTCATCAATTTCATCTATTATGTATAGGATTTGTAGTGAGGGGAGAGCAAGGAGGATGAGAACGATAGCTGGTAGGATTGTTCAGATTAGTTCGACTTCTTGTGCGTCAACAGTGTTTGAGGATAGTTTTTCTATGAGTATGAGTGCTAGAAGGTAGAGAACTAGGCTGCAGATTGCCAGTGCGACTATTAGGGCATGATCGTGGAATTCGACGAGCTCTTCTATGATGGGTGATGAGGCGTCTTGAAAGCCGAATTGTGAGTGGTTGGCCATGTGAGGTGTACAGGATTTTCACCTGTGATTTAGACTTGACAAGGCTATGTAATTGGTTTACTAACACTTCATAAGAAAGAAGCATGAGTGGTTTGATGCGGTTGGCTTGAAACCAGCATATGAGGGTTCGATTCCTTCCTTTCTTGGACTTGAACGAAGGCGGGCTCTTCGAAGGTGTGGTATGGAGGCGGGCAGCCGTGGATTCATTCGATATTGGTGGCAGTTAGTTCTGGTTGTAGGACTTTTCGTTTTGATGCGAAGGCTTCTCAGATGATGAATATTAGCATGATTACAGCTGTTATTGAGATAAGTGAGCCGATAGAGGATATGGTGTTTCATAGGGTGTACGCGTCTGGGTAGTCAGAGTATCGTCGTGGTATGCCAGCTAAGCCTAGGAAGTGCTGTGGGAAGAATGTTAAGTTAACCCCTGTGAATATCACCCCAAAGTGGGCTTTAGTTCATGAGGGGTGGAGGGTATAGCCTGTTAATAGGGGGAATCAGTGGGTAAATCCTGCTAAGATAGCAAAGACTGCCCCTATTGAGAGGACATAATGGAAGTGGGCAACTACGTAGTATGTGTCGTGTAAAGCGATGTCTAGGGAGGAGTTTGCTAGGACAATTCCTGTGAGACCGCCAATGGTGAAGAGGAAGATGAAACCCAAGGCTCATAGTATTGGGGGGTCTCATTTGATAGTCCCTCCGTGTAATGTAGCTAATCAGCTAAATACTTTGATGCCTGTAGGGATAGCAATGATTATAGTGGCAGATGTGAAGTATGCTCGGGTGTCTACGTCTATTCCGACTGTAAACATGTGGTGAGCTCAGACAATGAAACCTAGGAATCCGATGGATAGTATGGCTCAGACTATTCCTATGTAGCCAAATGGTTCTTTTTTACCTGCGTAGTATGTTACAACATGAGAGATGATTCCGAAGCCTGGTAGGATTAGGATGTATACTTCTGGGTGGCCGAAGAATCAGAAGAGGTGTTGGTACAGTACAGGGTCACCGCCTCCGGCGGGATCGAAGAATGTTGTGTTTAGGTTTCGGTCTGTAAGTAGCATAGTAATGCCTGCGGCAAGCACTGGGAGTGAAAGTAGTAATAGGACGGCAGTGATGAGTACGGATCATACGAATAGTGGGGTTTGATATTGTGAGAGGGCAGGGGGTTTTATGTTGATGGCTGTAGTGATAAAGTTGATAGCACCCAGAATGGAAGACACACCTGCTAAGTGAAGAGAGAAGATTGCTAGGTCTACTGAGGCTCCAGCATGGGCTAGATTGCCAGCTAGAGGGGGGTATACTGTTCATCCTGTGCCGGCTCCAGCTTCTACTGTGGAAGAGGCTAGGAGGAGTAGGAATGATGGGGGTAATAGTCAGAAGCTTATGTTGTTTATGCGTGGAAATGCTATATCAGGGGCACCGATTATAAGTGGGACTAGTCAGTTTCCAAACCCACCGATCATGATTGGTATCACTATGAAGAAGATTATCACGAAGGCATGGGCGGTGACAATTACGTTATAGATTTGGTCGTCTCCTAGGAGGGTTCCGGGTTGGCCAAGTTCTGCACGGATAAGCAGGCTGAGGGCAGTACCTACTATGCCAGCTCATGCGCCAAAGATTAAGTATAGGGTGCCGATATCTTTGTGGTTTGTTGAAAATAATCATCGATTGATAAAGGTCACAGGTAAGATGGCTGAGTGTTGAAGCGTTAGGCTGTAGTCCTTTTTACAGAGGTTCGATTCCTCTTCTTATCGACTCCGTGGTGAAATTCATGTTGAGTTGCAAGCTCATTGATGTACATTAAAAGTGTGCCGGAGTTTGATAGACAGAAGCTTGCTGGTTCGGGCATCTAACTGTTAATTAGAATTTTATGGGATCGAGGCCCATCTGTCTAGGGAAGGTCCTAGCTTAATAAAAGCGTCTGGGTTGCATTCAGGAAATGCAGGTTAATGTCCTGCGGATCTTAACAGAAACTAAGAGGGTTCAACTCTTGTTTAAGGCTTTGAAGGCCTTCGGTTTGGGGACTATCCTAAGTTTCTAGACGGTGGTTAGGATTATTGGGGAGAGGGGTAATAATAGGATTGATAGAGAGGTAGTGATGGCGATTGGAGAGCCCGTTGGTTTGTTAATGTGTCATTGTTTTATGTGGTTTGTAGAGTTTGGTGGGAGTGTGATTGTTGAGTAATACGCGAGGCGAAGGTAGAAGAACAAGCCTAGTAAAGATAATATGGCAATAATTGTGGCTGCTGTCGTTATTTCTTGTTTAGTTAGCTCTTGGATGATGAGTCATTTAGGCAAGAACCCTGTGAGAGGGGGAAGTCCTGCTAATGATAGTAGGGTTAGTATGAGAGTGGCGTTGAGTATGGGGGTCTTTGTTCACGAGGTTATTATTGTTGATAGTTTTACGGCTTTAATTGTGTTTAAGGTGAGGAAGACGGCAGTGGTTGTTAGAGAGTATAGATAGAAGGTTAATAGAGTGAGCTTCGGGCTGTAAATAATGATGATTGCTATTCAACCTAAATGGGCGATGGATGAGAAGGCTAAAATCTTTCGGATTTGGGTTTGGTTTAGTCCTATTCATCCACCTAAGGCTGCTGATGCAATTGCTATGGTGGTTAGTAATGTTGGGTTGAGAGAGTGTGATGTTATGAATAGAATGGTAATAGGGGGAAATTTTATTATTGTTGATAGTAGTAGGGCAGTGGTTAGGGATGAGCCCTGAAGTACTTCTGGGAATCAGAAATGAAACGGAACTAATCCCAGTTTTATTCCGATTGCAGCTGTGAGGAGTAGACACGAAGTGGGGTGAGTTAGTTGGGTGAGATCTCATTGTCCTGTGTGTCATGCACTGTTCATGCTTGCGAAGAGGATTAAGGTTGAAGCGGCGGCTTGCACTAGAAAGTACTTGATTGCGGCTTCGATGGCTCGGGGGTGATGGGATTTTGAGATGAGGGGGATGATAGCGAGTGTGTTGATTTCTAGTCCGGTTCAGGCTATTACTCAATGATTGCTTGAGATTGTGATGGTTGTCCCTAGGAGTAGGCTTAAGGAGGTAACTAGCTTGGCATGGGGGTTCATTAGTAAGGGAGGGGGTTAGACCTTCATTTTCGGGGTATGGGCCCGATAGCTTTATTAGCTGACCTTACTAGGAAATAATATAAAGGAAGTATGGAGAGTTTTGATCTCTCTTGTGTAGGTTCGATTCCTACTTTTCTAAGTATTGTTTAGGAAATGAGAGGGCTGGTATACCTCTATGTTCACTTTATCATAGTGACCCTTTACGTTCAGGCACATTTCCTTAAGTAAGGGGGTAGGCCTGCGTAACAGATTGGTATGCTAGTGTGTCAAAGACATAGTGCTAGTGTTAGGGGGAGGAAGTTCTTTCAGAGCAGATGTATGAGTTGATCGTAGCGAAATCGTGGATAAGAGGCACGGATTCATAGAAAACCCGAAGAGAGCAGTAAGACTTTTGTAGCTAAGATTATGGGGAATAATTCCTGTGGGGGGTTTAGTGAACTTGGGTTTAGGAACAGGATGGCAGTTAGTGTGTTTATTAGTATAATGTTTGCGTATTCGGCTAGGAAAAATAGGGCGAATGGCCCAGCAGCATATTCTACGTTAAATCCGGATACTAGTTCTGATTCTCCTTCTGTGAGATCGAAGGGAGCACGATTTGTTTCAGCAAGGGTTGAAATATATCATATTATTGCAAGGGGTCATGAGGAGAAGACAAGGTATAAAGGTTCTTGGGTGATAGCGAGGGTATTTAGGGTGTAGCTTCCGCTAAGTAGGATTACGGATAGGAGGATAATGGCTAGTGTTACTTCGTAGGAGATGGTCTGTGCTACTGCTCGTAAGGCCCCGATTAGGGCATATTTTGAGTTTGAGGCTCAACCTGATCATAGAATTGAGTAGACTGCTAGGCTGGATATGGCTAAGAGGAAGAGGAGGCCTAAGTTTAGGTCAGTTAGGGAAAATGGAAGGGGAAGGGGGATTCAGATAGTAAGTGCTAAAAGAAGGGCTAGTATGGGGGTTATAAGGAAGAGGAATGGGGAGGAAGTAGATGGGCGGATTGGTTCTTTGGTGAATAGTTTGACTCCGTCAGCCACAGGCTGTAACAGTCCGAATGGGCCTACAATGTTTGGGCCTTTTCGAGCTTGTATATAGCTTAGGACTTTCCGTTCAACTAGGGTTAGAAATGCCACGGCAATTAGGATTGGGACTGCGTAGGATAGGGATATGATGAGACAAGTCAGGGCAGGTGGGTGGGCCATGGGGGGCTAGGGAGAGGATTTGAACCTCTGGGTAAAGGGCTTAAGCCTTTTGCATTTACCAAGCTCTGCCACGCTAGCTGGTCCTTTTCTAGGAGTGGTAGTGGGGTGTCCATAGGTAATTTAGTTGGGTACATTACTTGAGGGAAGGGCGTGCTTGTGGTATTGGCCCCACTTTCTCGGTCCTTTCGTACTAGAGAAAGTGGCATCATAGATAGAAACCGACCTGGATTGCTCCGGTCTGAACTCAGATCACGTAGGACTGTTAATCGATGAACAAACGACCCTTAATAGCGGCTGCACCATTAGGATGTCCTGATCCAACATCGAGGTCGTAAACCTCCTCGTCGATGTGAGCTCTTAGAGGAGATTGCGCTGTTATCCCTGGGGTAGCTTGGTCCATTGATCAAGTGTATTGGGCTGGTTACTGTTAGTACGTGAGGGGTTGCTCTTGGTCAAGAGATGTGGTCTTATTTTTGGAGGATCTATTTTTCTCCAAGGTCACCCCAACCGAAAAATGCGGACCAGAGTTTGAGGGTAGTGAGCCTGGTAGGGTTGGGTTTGTATGTGGTGGTCGCTGATTTTTAAGTTCCACAGGGTCTTTCTCGTCTTATGTAGGCATTCCTGCTTTTGCACAGGAAGATCAATTTCAACTGATTATCTGTTAGGAGACAGTTAAGACCTCGTTTAGCCATTATACAAGTCTCGATTTATGGGACAATTGATTGCGCTACCTTTGCCCGGTTAGGATACTGCGGCCGTTAAACGTTATGTCACTGGGCAGGCATCACCTTCAATACTTGGTGGGCTGAAGGCTATGTTTTTGGTAAACAGTCGGGCCTTGGGTTTGCCTAGTTCCTTTTACAGATTTTAATCTTTCTAAATATGCGCTCCTGAGTCGGGGTAACAGGGTGGGTTAATACTTTAGTCTTGTTTTAATTGGGGTATTGTTCATATCTGTTAATAATGTGAGGATGTAAGTTTGCGCTTAATTGAGGGGGTAGCCCTAGTTACTCATTTTAGCATTGATGCTCCTATTAACATAGGTTAGCCCGTTGGTGGAAAGGGAGTCATGTTGTTGTTGAATTTTGTGTGTGAGCTTTGACGCACTCTTTATTGATGGCTGCTTGAAGGCCCACAATAAGGGAGGAAGTTGAGTGTTATCCCGCTAGTGGAGGTTGTATTCTTTTTTAAAGGAGCTGTACCTCCTTTAAATTGCTCTTGACTCATTACATGTGGGTTAGGGTTTGTGTCCTGGGAAGAGGGGTCAGGAGGGAACTAAGATTCATTTCACAGGCAACAGCTATCACCCAGCTCGGTAGGCTTTTCACCTCTACTCGCAAGTCATCCCACTCTTTTGCAACAGAGACGGGTCTCGCTCAGGGGGTAGCTGCTTGTAAGTAGCTCGCTTGGGTTTCGGGAGGGCAAGCTTAAATTCATTTTGCTTGGTTGTTCTCGCTAAATCATGATGCAAAAGGTACAAGGGTGAATCTTTGCTGTCTACTGCTTGGTTTTTCATTGTTATTTCATCTTTCCTTACGGTTACAAAATTTCTATCGCGCCGGG
>NW_028180739.1:0-17000 GCF_964211825.1 Aythya ferina
GGTGATGCCGTTCTTGTTTGGGGTGTTTTTGACGTTTTTTGGGATCTCTGTTGGGTTCTGTTGGGTTCTCGTTGGTCATCGTGTTGGAAAAGGGTAAATTGTGGTTTTTGGAGAACATCAGGTAGGTTTAGGGTGTCTTTGGGGTGGATCTATGGTTTTGGGGGATTTTCTTCCAGTTTTGGGGTGATGCCGTTCTTGTTTGGGGTGTTTTTGACGTTTTTTGGGATCTCTGTTTGGTTCTGTTGGGTTCTCGTTGGTCATCGTGTTGGAAAAGTGTAAATTGTGTTTTTTGGAGAACATCAGGTAGGTTTAGCGTGTCTTTGGGGTGGATCTATGGTTTTGGGGGTTTTCTTCCAGTTTTGGTGGTGATGCCATTCTTGTTTGGGGTATTTTTTAAGGTTTTTGTGGTCTCTGTTTGGTTTTGTTGGGTTCTCGTTGGTCATCGTGTTGTAAAAGTGTAAATTGTGGGTTTTGGAGAACTTCAGGTAGGTTTAGGGGGAGTTTTCGCGTGGATTCGTGGTTTTTGGGGTTTTCTTCTTTTTGGGGGAGTGATCCTCTCCTTTCTTCGGGTGATTTTGAAGTGTTTTGGGGTTTCCGTTGCGTTTCGTTGAATTCCTAATGTGTTTTATGGTGGTTTGGAGTGTGCTTTGGGATTAGGAGAACATCAGGTAGGTTTAGGGTGTCTTTGGGGTGGATCTATGGTATTTGGGGTTTTCTTCTATTTTTTGGCGTGATCCTGTTCTTTTTTGGGGTGTATTTGAAGTGTTTTGGGGTCTCCGTTGGGTTTTGTTTGGTTCTCGTTGGTCATCATGGTGGAAAAGGGTAAATTGTGGGTTTTGGAGAAGATCAGGTAGGTTTAGGGTGGTTTTGGGGTGGATCTATGGTTTTGGGGGATTTTCTTCCAGTTTTGGTGGTGATCCTTTTCTTGTTTGGGGTGTTTTTGACGTGTTTTGGTGTCTCCATTAGGTTTTGTTGGGTTCTTGTTTGTCATTATGTTAAATAGGTGTGGATTGTGGGTTTTGGAGAACATCAGGTAGGTTTAGGGTGGTTTTGGGGTGGATCTATGGTTTTGGGGATTTTCTTCCAGTTTTGGTGGTGATGCCGTTCTTGTTTGGGTGTTTTTGACGTTTTTTGGGGTCTCTGTTGGGTTCTGTTGGGTTCTCGTTGGTCATCGTGTTGGAAAAGTGTAAATTGTGGTTTTTGGAGAAGATCAGGTAGGTTTAGGGTGGTTTTGGGTGGATCTATGGTTTTGGCGGATTTTCTTCCAGTTTTGGGGGTGATGCCGTTCTTGTTTGGGGTGTTTTTGACGTTTTTTGGGGTCTCCGTTGGGTTTTGTTGGGTTCTCGTTGGTTATCATCGTGGAAAAGTGTAAATTGTGGGTTTTGGAGAACATCAGGTAGGTTTAGGGTGGTTTTGGGGTGGATCTATGGTTTTGGCGTATTTTCTTCCAGTTTTGGGGGTGATGCCGATATTTTTTGGGGTGTTTTTTACGTGTTTTGGGGTCTCCATTAGGTTTTGTTGGGTTCTTGTTTGTCATTATGTTAAATAGGAGTGGATTGTGGGTTTTGGAGAACATCAGGTAGGTTTAGGGTGTCTTTGGGGTGGATCTATGGTTTTGGGGGATTTTCTTCCAGTTTTGGTGGTGATGCCGTTCTTGTTTGGGGTGTTTTTGACGTTTTTTGGGGTCTCTGTTGGGTTCTGTTGGGTTCTCGTTGGTCATCGTGTCGGAAAAGGGTAAATTGTCGGTTTTGGAGAACATCAGGTAGGTTTAGGGTGTCTTTGGGGTGGATCTATGGTTTTGGGGGATTTTCTTCCAGTTTTGGTGGTGATGCCGTCCTTGTTTGGGGTGTTTTTGACATGTTTTGGTGTCTCCATTAGGTTTTGTTGGGTTCTTGTTTGTCATTATGTTAAATAGGTGTGGATTGTGGGTTTTGGAGAACATCAGGTAGGTTTAGGGTGGTTTTGGGGTGGATCTATGGTTTTGGGGGATTTTCTTCCAGTTTTGGGGGTGATGCCGTTCTTGTTTGGGGTGTTTTTGACGTGTTTTGGGGTCTCTGTTGGGTTCTGTTGGGTTCTCGTTGGTCATCGTGTTGGAAAAGGGTAAATTGTGGTTTTTGGAGAACATCAGGTAGGTTTAGGGTGTCTTTGGGGTGGATCTATGGTTTTGGGGGATTTTCTTCCAGTTTTGGTGGTGATGCCGTTCTTGTTTGGGGTGTTTTTGACGTTTTTTGGGATCTCTGTTGGGTTCTGTTGGGTTCTCGTTGGTCATCGTGTTGGAAAAGGGTAAATTGTGGTTTTTGGAGAACATCAGGTAGGTTTAGGGTGTCTTTGGGGTGGATCTATGGTATTTGGGGTTTTCTTCTATTTTTTGGCGTGATCCTGTTCTTTTTTGGGGTGTATTTGAAGTGTTTTGGGGTCTCCGTTGGGTTTTGTTTGGTTCTCGTTGGTCATCATGGTGGAAAAGGGTAAATTGTGGGTTTTGGAGAACATCAGGTAGGTTTAGGGTGGTTTTGGGGTGGATCTATGGTTTTGGTGTATTTTCTTCCAGTTTTGGTGGTGATCCTTTTCTTGTTTGGGGTGTTTTTGACGTGTTTTGGTGTGTCCATTAGGTTTTGTTGTTTCTTGTTTGTCATTATGTTAAATAGGTGTGGATTGTGGGTTTTGGAGAAGATCAGGTAGGTTTAGGGTGGTTTTGGTGAGGATCTATGGTTTTGGCGGATTTTCTTCCAGTTTTGGGGGTGATGCCGATATTTTTTGGGGTGTTTTTTACGTGTTTTGGGGTCTCCATTAGGTTTTGTTGGGTTCTTGTTGGTCATTATGTTAAATAGGAGTGGATTGTGGGTTTTGGAGAACATCAGGTAGTTTTAGGGTGGTTTTGGCGTGGATCTATGGTTTTGGGGGATTTTCTTCCAGTTTTGGTGGTGATGCCATTCTTGTTTGGGGTGTTTTTGACGTGTTTTGGTGTCTCCATTAGGTTTTGTTGTGTTCTTGTTTGTCATTATGTTAAATAGGAGTGGATTGTGGGTTTTGGAGAACATCAGGTAGGTTTAGGGTGGTTTTGGGGTGGATCTATGGTTTTGGGAGATTTTCTTCCAGTTTTGGTGGTGATGCCGTTCTTGTTTGGGGTGTTTTTGACGTTTTTTGGGGTCTCTGTTGGGTTCTGTTGGGTTCTCGTTGGTCATCGTGTTGGAAAAGGGTAAATTGTGGTTTTTGGAGAACATCAGGTAGGTTTAGGGTGTCTTTGGGGTGGATCTATGGTTTTGGGGGATTTTCTTCCAGTTTTGGGGGTGATGCCGTTCTTGTTTGGGGTGTTTTTGACGTTTTTTGGGATCTCTGTTGGGTTCTGTTGGGTTCTCGTTGGTCATCGGGTTTAAAAGTGTAAATTGTGGGTTTTGGAGAACATCAGGTAGGTTTAGGGTGTCTTTGGGGTGGATCTATGGTTTTGGCGGATTTTTTCCAGTTTTGGGGGTGATGCCGTTCTTGTTTGGGATGTTTTTGACGTTTTTTGGGGTCTCTGTTGGGTTTTGTTGGGTTCTCGTTGGTCATCATGGTGGAAAAGGGTAAATTGTGGGTTTTGGAGAACATCAGGTAGGTTTAGGGTGGTTTTGGGGTGGATCTATGGTTTTGGGGGATTTTCTTCCAGTTTTGGTGGTGATGCCGATATTTTTGGGGGTGTTTTTTACATGTTTTGGGGTCTCCATTAGGTTTTGTTGGGTTCTTTTTTGTCATTATGTTAAATAGGAGTGGATTGTGGGTTTTGGAGAACATCAGGTAGTTTTAGGGTGGTTTTGGCGTGGATCTATGGTTTTGGGGGATTTTCTTCCAGTTTTGGTGGTGATGCCGTTCTTGTTTGGGGTGTTTTTGACGTTTTTTGGGATCTCTGTTGGGTTCTGTTGGGTTCTCGTTGGTCATCGTGTTGGAAAAGGGTAAATTGTGGTTTTTGGAGAACATCAGGTAGGTTTAGGGTGTCTTTGGGGTGGATCTATGGTTTTGGGGGATTTTCTTCCAGTTTTGGGGGTGATGCCGTTCTTGTTTGGGGTGTTTTTGACGTTTTTTGGGATCTCTGTTTGGTTCTGTTGGGTTCTCGTTGGTCATCGTGTTGGAAAAGTGTAAATTGTGGTTTTTGGAGAACATCAGGTAGGTTTAGGGTGTCTTTGGGGTGGATCTATGGTTTTGGGGGTTTTCTTCCAGTTTTGGGGGTGATGCCATTCTTGTTTGGGGTATTTTTTAAGGTTTTTGTGGTCTCTGTTTGGTTTTGTTGGGTTCTCGTTGGTCATCGTGTTGTAAAAGTGTAAATTGTGGGTTTTGGAGAACTTCAGGTAGGTTTAGGGGGAGTTTTCGCGTGGATTCGTGGTTTTTGGGGTTTTCTTCTTTTTGGGGGAGTGATCCTCTCCTTTCTTCGGGTGATTTTGAAGTGTTTTGGGGTTTCCGTTGCGTTTCGTTGAATTCCTAATGTGTTTTATGGTGGTTTGGAGTGTGCTTTGGGATTAGGAGAACATCAGGTAGGTTTAGGGTGTCTTTGGGGTGGATCTATGGTATTTGGGGTTTTCTTCTATTTTTTGGCGTGATCCTGTTCTTTTTTGGGGTGTATTTGAAGTGTTTTGGGGTCTCCGTTGGGTTTTGTTTGGTTCTCGTTGGTCATCATGGTGGAAAAGGGTAAATTGTGGGTTTTGGAGAACATCAGGTAGGTTTAGGGTGGTTTTGGGGTGGATCTATGGTTTTGGGGGATTTTCTTCCAGTTTTGGGGGTGATCCTTTTTCTTGTTTGGGGTGTTTTTGACGTGTTTTGGTGTGTCCATTAGGTTTTGTTGGGTTCTTGTTTGTCATTATGTTAAATAGGTGTGGATTGTGGGTTTTGGAGAACATCAGGTAGGTTTAGGGTGGTTTTGGGGTGGATCTATGGTTTTGGGGATTTTCTTCCAGTTTTGGTGGTGATGCCGTTCTTGTTTGGGGTGTTTTTGACGTTTTTTGGGGTCTCTGTTGGGTTCTGTTGGGTTCTCGTTGGTCATCGTGTTGGAAAAGGGTAAATTGTGGTTTTTGGAGAAGATCAGGTAGGTTTAGGGTGGTTTTGGGGTGGATCTATGGTTTTTGGCGGATTTTCTTCCAGTTTTGGGGGTGATGCCGTTCTTGTTTGGGGTGTTTTTGACGTTTTTTGGGGTCTCCGTTGGGTTTTGTTGGGTTCTCGTTGGTTATCATCGTGGAAAAGTGTAAATTGTGGGTTTTGGAGAACATCAGGTAGGTTTAGGGTGGTTTTGGGGTGGATCTATGGTTTTGGCGTATTTTCTTCCAGTTTTGGGGGTGATGCCGATATTTTTTGGGGTGTTTTTTACGTGTTTTGGGGTCTCCATTAGGTTTTGTTGGGTTCTTGTTTGTCATTATGTTAAATAGGAGTGGATTGTGGTTTTTGGAGAAGATCAGGTAGGTTTAGGGTGTCTTTGGGGTGGATCTATGGTTTTGGGGGATTTTCTTCCAGTTTTGGTGGTGATGCCGTTCTTGTTTGGGGTGTTTTTGACGTTTTTTGGGGTCTCTGTTGGGTTCTGTTGGGTTCTCGTTGGTCATCGTGTCGGAAAAGGGTAAATTGTCGGTTTTGGAGAACATCAGGTAGGTTTAGGGTGTCTTTGGGGTGGATCTATGGTTTTGGGGGATTTTCTTCCAGTTTTGGTGGTGATGCCGTCCTTGTTTGGGGTGTTTTTGACATGTTTTGGTGTCTCCATTAGGTTTTGTTGGGTTCTTGTTTGTCATTATGTTAAATAGGTGTGGATTGTGGGTTTTGGAGAACATCAGGTAGGTTTAGGGTGGTTTTGGGGTGGATCTATGGTTTTGGGGGATTTTCTTCCAGTTTTGGTGGTGATGCCGTTCTTGTTTGGGGTGTTTTTGACGTGTTTTGGGGTCTCTGTTGGGTTCTGTTGGGTTCTCGTTGGTCATCGTGTTGGAAAAGGGTAAATTGTGGTTTTTGGAGAACATCAGGTAGGTTTAGGGTGTCTTTGGGGTGGATCTATGGTTTTGGGGGATTTTCTTCCAGTTTTGGTGCTGATGCCGTTCTTGTTTGGGGTGTTTTTGACGTTTTTTGGGATCTCTGTTGGGTTCTGTTGGGTTCTCGTTGGTCATCGTGTTGGAAAAGGGTAAATTGTGGTTTTTGGAGAACATCAGGTAGGTTTAGGGTGTCTTTGGGGTGGATCTATGGTATTTGGGGTTTTCTTCTATTTTTTGGCGTGATCCTGTTCTTTTTTGGGGTGTATTTGAAGTGTTTTGGGGTCTCCGTTGGGTTTTGTTTGGTTCTCGTTGGTCATCATGGTGGAAAAGGGTAAATTGTGGGTTTTGGAGAACATCAGGTAGGTTTAGGGTGGTTTTGGGGTGGATCTATGGTTTTGGGGGATTTTCTTCCAGTTTTGGTGGTGATCCTTTTCTTGTTTGGGGTGTTTTTGACGTGTTTTGGTGTGTCCATTAGGTTTTGTTGGGTTCTTGTTTGTCATTATGTTAAATAGGTGTGGATTGTGGGTTTTGGAGAACATCAGGTAGGTTTAGGGTGGTTTTGGGGTGGATCTATGGTTTTGGGGGTTTTATTTCGTTTTGGGGGGTGATCCTGTTCTTGTTTGCGGTGTTTTTGACGTGTTTTGGGGTCTCCGTTGGGTTTCGTTGGGTTCTCGTTGGTCGATAATTTCAATGGGTGTGGATTGTGGGTTTTGCAGAAGATCAGGTGAGTTTAGAGTGGTTTGGGGGTTGGATCCGTGCTTTTGGGGGATTTTCTTCCAGTTTTGGGGGTGATCCCGTTTTTGTTTGGGGTGTTTTTGACGTGTTTTGGGGTCTCCATTGGGTTTTGTTGGGTTTTCCATGGTCATCATGGTGGAAATGCATAAATGGTGGGTTTTGGAGAACATCAGGTATGTTTAGGATGGTTTTGGGGTGGATCTATGGTTTTGGGGGATTTTCTTCCAGATTTGGGGGTGATCCCGTTCTTGTTTGCGGTGTTTTTGACGTGTTTTGGGGTCTCCGTTGGGTTTCGTTGGGTTCTCGTTGGTCATTAATTTAAATGGGTGTGGATTGTGGGTTTTGGAGAAGATCAGGTGAGTTTAGTGTGGTTTTGGGGGGCAATTCATAGTTTTTGGTGTTTTTTCTTCTGATCCCGTTCTTTTTTGGGGTGTTTTAGACGTGTTTTCCTGTCTCCGTTGCGTTTCGTTGGGTGTTCCGTGGTCATCATGGTGGAAAAGGGTAAATTGTGGGTTTTGCAGAACATCAGGTAGAATTAGGGTGGTTTTGAGGTGGATCTATGGTTTTGCGGGATTTTCTTCCAGATTTGTTGTTGATCCCTTTCTTGTTTGGGTGTTTTAGACGTGTTTTGGGGTCTCCGTTGGGTTTCGTTGGGTTTTCCCTGGTCATCATGGTGGAAAAGGGTAAATTGTGGGTTTTGGAGAACATCAGGTAGGTTTAGGGTGGTTTTGGGGTGGATCTATGGTTTTGGTGTATTTTCTTCCAGTTTTGGTGGTGATCCTTTTCTTGTTTGGGGTGTTTTTGACGTGTTTTGGTGTGTCCATTAGGTTTTGTTGTTTTCTTGTTTGTCATTATGTTAAATAGGTGTGGATTGTGGGTTTTGGAGAAGATCAGGTAGGTTTAGGGTGGTTTTGGTGAGGATCTATGGTTTTGGCGGATTTTCTTCCAGTTTTGGGGGTGATGCCGATATTTTTTGGGGTGTTTTTTACGTGTTTTGG
The DNA here is from genome assembly GCF_964211825.1 of Aythya ferina. Taxonomy (NCBI): domain Eukaryota; kingdom Metazoa; phylum Chordata; class Aves; order Anseriformes; family Anatidae; genus Aythya; species Aythya ferina. The sequence goes on from NW_028180739.1 coordinate 7,706, forward strand.
GGTCTCCATTAGGTTTTGTTGGGGTTCTTGTTGGTCATTATGTTAAATAGGAGTGGATTGTGGGTTTTGGAGAACATCAGGTAGTTTTGGGGTGGTTTTGGGGTGGATCTATGGTTTTGGGGGATTTTCTTCCAGTTTTGGTGGTGATGCCGTTCTTGTTTCGGGTGTTTTTGACGTTTTTTGGGGTCTCTGTTGGGTTCTGTTGGGTTCTCGTTGGTCATCGTGTTGGAAAAGGGTAAATTGTGGTTTTTGGAGAAGATCAGGTAGGTTTAGGGTGGTTTTGGGGTGGATCTATGGTTTTGGCGTATTTTCTTCCAGTTTTGGTGGTGATGCCGTTCTTGTTTGGGGTGTTTTTGACGTTTTTTGAAGTCTCTATTGGGTTTTGTTGGGTTCTCGTTGGTTATCATGGTGGAAAAGTGTAAATTGTGGTTTTTGGAGAACATCAGGTAGGTTTAGGGTGGTTTTGGGGTGGATCTATGGTTTTGGGGGATTTTCTTCCAGTTTTGGGGGTGATGCCGTTCTTGTTTGGGGTGTTTTTTACGTGTTTTGGGGTCTCCATTAGGTTTTGTTGGGTTCTTGTTTGTCATTATGTTAAATAGGAGTGGATTGTGGGTTTTGGAGAACATCAGGTAGTTTTAGGGTGGTTTTGGGGTGGATCTATGGTTTTGGGGGATTTTCTTCCAGTTTTGGGGGTGATGCCGTTCTTGTTTGGGGTGTTTTTGACGTTTTTTGGGGTCTCTGTTGGGTTCTGTTGGGTTCTCGTTGGTCATCGTGTTGGAAAAGGGTAAATTGTGGGTTTTGGAGAACATCAGGTAGTTTTAGGGTGTCTTTGGGGTGGATCTATGGTTTTGGGGGATTTTCTTCCAGTTTTGGTGGTGATACCGTTCTTGTTTGGGGTGTTTTTGACGTTTTTTGGGATCTCTGTTGGGTTCTGTTGGGTTCTCGTTGGTCATCGTGTTGGAAAAGGGTAAATTGTGGTTTTTGGAGAACATCAGGTAGGTTTAGGGTGTCTTTGGGGTGGATCTATGGTTTTGGGGGATTTTCTTCCAGTTTTGGGGGTGATGCCGTTCTTGTTTGGGGTGTTTTTGACGTTTTTTGGGGTCTCCGTTGGGTTTTGTTGGGTTCTCGTTGGTTATCATGGTGGAAAAGGGTAAATTGTGGGTTTTGGAGAAGATCAGGTAGGTTTAGGGTGGTTTTGGGGTGGATCTATGGTTTTGGGGGATTTTCTTCCAGTTTTGGGGGTGATGCCGTTCTTGTTTGGGGTGTTTTTGACGTTTTTTGGGGTCTCTGTTGGGTTCTGTTGGGTTCTCGTTGGTCATCGTGTTGGAAAAGGGTAAATTGTGGTTTTTGGAGAACATCAGGTAGGTTTAGGGTGTCTTTGGGGTGGATCTATGGTTTTGGCGGATTTTCTTCCAGTTTTGGGGGTGATGCCGATATTTTTGGGGTGTTTTTGACGTTTTTTGGGGTCTCCGTTGGGTTTTGTTGGGTTCTCGTTGGTTATCATGGTGCAAAAGTGTAAATTGTGGGTTTTGGAGAAGATCATGTAGGTTTAGGGTGGTTTTGGGGTGGATCTATGGTTTTGGCGTATTTTCTTCCAGTTTTGGGGGTGATGCCGATATTTTTTGGGGTGTTTTTTACATGTTTTGGGGTCTCCATTATGTTTAGTTGAGTTCTTGTTTGTCATTATGTTAAATAGGAGTGGATTGTGGGTTTTGGAGAACATCAGGTAGTTTTAGGGTGGTTTTGGGGTGGATCTATGGTTTTGGGGGATTTTCTTCCAGTTTTGGTGGTGATGCCGTTCTTGTTTGGGGTGTTTTTGACGTTTTTTGGTGTCTCTGTTGGGTTCTGTTGGGTTCTCGTTGGTCATCGTGTTGGAAAAGGGTAAATTGTGGTTTTTGGAGAACATCAGGTAGGTTTAGGGTGTCTTTGGGGTGGATCTATGGTTTTGGGGGTTTTCTTCCAGTTTTGGGGGTGATGCCATTCTTGTTTGGGGTATTTTTTAAGGTTTTTGTGGTCTCTGTTTGGTTTTGTTGGGTTCTCGTTGGTCATCGTGTTGTAAAAGTGTAAATTGTGGGTTTTGGAGAACTTCAGGTAGGTTTAGGGGGAGTTTTCGCGTGGATTCGTGGTATTTGGGGTTTTCTTCTTTTTGGGGGAGTGATCCTCTCCTTTCTTCGGGTGATTTTGAAGTGTTTTGGGGTTTCCGTTGCGTTTCGTTGAATTCCTAATGTGTTTTATGGTGGTTTGGAGTGTGCTTTGGGATTAGGAGAACATCAGGTAGGTTTAGGGTGTCTTTGGGGTGGATCTATGGTATTTGGGGTTTTCTTCTATTTTTTGGCGTGATCCTGTTCTTTTTTGGGGTGTATTTGAAGTGTTTTGGGGTCTCCGTTGGGTTTTGTTTGGTTCTCGTTGGTCATCATGGTGGAAAAGGGTAAATTGTGGGTTTTGGAGAACATCAGGTAGGTTTAGGGTGGTTTTGGGGTGGATCTATGGTTTTGGCGTATTTTCTTCCAGTTTTGGTGGTGATCCTTTTCTTGTTTGGGGTGTTTTTGACGTGTTTTGGTATGTCCATTAGGTTTTGTTGGGTTCTTGTTTTGTCATTATGTTAAATAGGTGTGGATTGTGGGTTTTGGAGAACATCAGGTAGGTTTAGGGTGTCTTTGGGGTGGATCTATGGCTTTGGCGGATTTTCTTCCAGTTTTGGGGGTGATGCCGTTCTTGTTTGGGGTGTTTTTGACGTTTTTTGGGGTCTCCGTTGGGTTTTGTTGGGTTCTCGTTGGTTATCATGGTGGAAAAGGGTAAATTGTGGGTTTTGGAGAACATCAGGTAGGTTTAGGGTGGTTTTGGGGTGGATCTATGGTTTTGGGGGATTTTCTTCCAGTTTTGGGGGTGATGCCGTTCTTGTTTGGGGTGTTTTTGACGTTTTTTGGGGTCTCTATTGGGTTCTGTTGGGTTCTCGTTGGTCATCGTGTTGGAAAAGGGTAAATTGTGGTTTTTGGAGAAGATCAGGTAGGTTTAGGGTGTCTTTGGGGTGGATCTATGGTTTTGGCGTATTTTCTTCCAGTTTTGGGGGTGATGCCGTTCTTTTTGGGGTGTTTTTGACGTGTTTTGGTGTCTCCATTAGGTTTTGTTGGGTTCTTGTTTGTCATTATGTTAAATAGGTGTGGATTGTGGGTTTTGTAGAACATCAGGTAGGTTTAGGGTGGTTTTGGGGTGGATCTATGGTTTTGGCGGATTTTCTTCCAGTTTTGGTGGTGATGCCGTTCTTGTTTGGGGTGTTTTTGACGTTTTTTGGGGTCTCTGTTGGGTTCTGTTGGGTTCTCGTTGGTCATCGTGTTGGAAAAGGGTAAATTGTGGGTTTAGGAGAACATCAGGTAGGTTTAGGTTGTCTTTGGGGTGGATCTATGGTTTTGGGGGATTTTCTCCCAGTTTTGGGGGTGATGCCGTTCTTGTTTGGGGTGTTTTTGACGTTTTTTGGGGTCTCCGTTGGGTTTTGTTGGGTTCTCGTTGGTTATCATGGTGGAAAAGGGTAAATTGTGGGTTTTGGAGAATATCAGGTAGGTTTAGGGTGGTTTTGGGGTGGATCTATGGTTTTGGGGGATTTTCTTCCAGTTTTGGTGGTGATGCCGATATTTTTTGGGGTGTTTTTTACATGTTTTGGGGTCTCCATTAGGTTTTGTTGGGTTCTTTTTTGTCATTATGTTAAATAGGAGTGGATTGTGGGTTTTGGAGAACATCAGGTAGTTTTAGGGTGGTTTTGGCGTGGATCTATGGTTTTGGGGGATTTTCTTCCAGTTTTGGTGGTGATGCCGTTCTTGTTTGGGGTGTTTTTGACGTTTTTTGGGATCTCTGTTGGGTTCTGTTGGGTTCTCGTTGGTCATCGTGTTGGAAAAGGGTAAATTGTGGTTTTTGGAGAACATCAGGTAGGTTTAGGGTGTCTTTGGGGTGGATCTATGGTTTTGGGGGATTTTCTTCCAGTTTTGGGGGTGATGCCGTTCTTGTTTGGGGTGTTTTTGACGTTTTTTGGGATCTCTGTTGGGTTCTGTTGGGTTCTCGTTGGTCATCGTGTTGGAAAAGTGTAAATTGTGTTTTTTGGAGAAGATCAGGTAGGTTTAGGGTGTCTTTGGGGTGGATCTATGGTTTTGGGGGTTTTCTTCCAGTTTTGGTGGTGATGCCATTCTTGTTTGGGGTATTTTTTAAGGTTTTTGTGGTCTCTGTTTGGTTTTGTTGGGTTCTCGTTGGTCATCGTGTTGTAAAAGTGTAAATTGTGGGTTTTGGAGAACTTCAGGTAGGTTTAGGGGGAGTTTTCGCGTGGATTCGTGGTATTTGGGGTTTTCTTCTTTTTGGGGGAGTGATCCTCTCCTTTCTTCGGGTGATTTTGAAGTGTTTTGGGGTTTCCGTTGCGTTTCGTTGAATTCCTAATGTGTTTTATGGTGGTTTGGAGTGTGCTTTGGGATTAGGAGAACATCAGGTAGGTTTAGGGTGTCTTTGGGGTGGATCTATGGTATTTGGGGTTTTCTTCTATTTTTTGGCGTGATCCTGTTCTTTTTTGGGGTGTATTTGAAGTGTTTTGGGGTCTCCGTTGGGTTTTGTTTGGTTCTCGTTGGTCATCATGGTGGAAAAGGGTAAATTGTGGGTTTTGGAGAACATCAGGTAGGTTTAGGGTGGTTTTGGGGTGGATCTATGGTTTTGGGGGATTTTCTTCCAGTTTTGGTGGTGATCCTTTTCTTGTTTGGGGTGTTTTTGACGTGTTTTGGTGTGTCCATTAGGTTTTGTTGGGTTCTTGTTTGTCATTATGTTAAATAGGTGTGGATTGTGGGTTTTGGAGAACATCAGGTAGGTTTAGGGTGGTTTTGGGGTGGATCTATGGTTTTGGGGGATTTTCTTCGAGTTTTGGGGGTGATGCCGTTCTTGTTTGGGGTGTTTTTGACGTTTTTTGGGGTCTCTGTTGGGTTCTGTTGGGTTCTCGTTGGTCATCGTGTTGGAAAAGGGTAAATTGTGGTTTTTGGAGAAGATCAGGTAGGTTTAGGGTGGTTTTGGGGTGGATCTATGGTTTTGGCGGATTTTCTTCCAGTTTTGGGGGTGATGCCGTTCTTGTTTGGGGTGTTTTTGACGTTTTTTGGGGTCTCCGTTGGGTTTTGTTGGGTTCTCGTTGGTTATCATGGTGGAAAACTGTAAATTGTGGGTTTTGGAGAACATCAGGTAGGTTTAGGGTGGTTTTGGGGTGGATCTATGGTTTTGGCGTATTTTCTTCCAGTTTTGGGGGTGATGCCGTTCTTGTTTGGGGTGTTTTTGACGTTTTTTGGGGTCTCCATTGGGTTTTGTTGGGTTCTCGTTGGTTATCATGGTGGAAAAGGGTAAATTGTGGGTTTTGGAGAAGATCAGGTAGGTTTAGGGTGGTTTTGGGGTGGATCTATGGTTTTGGGGGATTTTCTTCCAGTTTTGGGGGTGATGCCGTTCTTGTTTGGGGTGTTTTTGACGTTTTTTGGGGTCTCTATTGGGTTCTGTTGGGTTCTCGTTGGTCATCGTGTTGGAAAAGGGTAAATTGTGGTTTTTGGAGAAGATCAGGTAGGTTTAGGGTGGTTTTGGGGTGGATCTATGGTTTTGGCGGATTTTCTTCCAGTTTTGGGGGTGATGCCGTTCTTTTTGGGGTGTTTTTGACGTGTTTTGGTGTCTCCATTAGGTTTTGTTGGGTTCTTGTTTGTCATTATGTTAAATAGGTGTGGATTGTGGGTTTTGGAGAAGATCATGTAGGTTTAGGGTGGTTTTGGGGTGGATCTATGGTTTTGGCGGATTTTCTTCCAGTTTTGGTGGTGATGCCGATATTTTTTGGGGTGTTTTTTAAATGTTTTGGGGTCTCCATTAGGTTTTGTTGGGTTCTTTTTTGTCATTATGTTAAATAGGAGTGGATTGTGGGTTTTGGAGAACATCAGGTAGTTTTAGGGTGGTTTTGGCGTGGATCTATGGTTTTGGGGGATTTTCTTCGAGTTTTGGTGGTGATGCCGTTCTTGTTTGGGGTGTTTTTGACGTTTTTTGGGATCTCTGTTGGGTTCTGTTGGGTTCTCGTTTGTCATCGTGTTGGAAAAGTGTAAATTGTGTTTTTTGGAGAACATCAGGTAGGTTTAGGGTGTCTTTGGGGTGGATCTATGGTTTTGGGGGTTTTCTTCCAGTTTTGGGGGTGATGCCATTCTTGTTTGGGGTATTTTTTAAGGTTTTTGTGGTCTCTGTTTGGTTTTGTTGGGTTCTCGTTGGTCATCGTGTTGTAAAAGTGTAAATTGTGGGTTTTGGAGAACTTCAGGTAGGTTTAGGGGGAGTTTTCGCGTGGATTCGTGGTTTTTGGGGTTTTCTTCTTTTTGGGGGAGTGATCCTCTCCTTTCTTCGGGTGATTTTGAAGTGTTTTGGGGTTTCCGTTGCGTTTCGTTGAATTCCTAATGTGTTTTATGGTGGTTTGGAGTGTGCTTTGGGATTAGGAGAACATCAGGTAGGTTTAGGGTGTCTTTGGGGTGGATCTATGGTATTTGGGGTTTTCTTCTATTTTTTGGCGTGATCCTGTTCTTTTTTGGGGTGTATTTGAAGTGTTTTGGGGTCTCCGTTGGGTTTTGTTTGGTTCTCGTTGGTCATCATGGTGGAAAAGGGTAAATTGTGGGTTTTGGAGAAGATCAGGTAGGTTTAGGGTGGTTTTGGGGTGGATCTATGGTTTTGGGGGATTTTCTTCCAGTTTTGGTGGTGATCCTTTTCTTGTTTGGGGTGTTTTTGACGTGTTTTGGTGTCTCCATTAGGTTTTGTTGGGTTCTTGTTTGTCATTATGTTAAATAGGTGTGGATTGTGGGTTTTGGAGAACATCAGGTAGGTTTAGGGTGGTTTTGGGGTGGATCTATGGTTTTGGGGGATTTTCTTCCAGTTTTGGTGGTGATGCCGTTCTTGTTTGGGGTGTTTTTGACGTTTTTTGGGGTCTCTGTTGGGTTCTGTTGGGTTCTCGTTGGTCATCGTGTTGGAAAAGTGTAAATTGTGGTTTTTGGAGAAGATCAGGTAGGTTTAGGGTGGTTTTGGGGTGGATCTATGGTTTTGGCGGATTTTCTTCCAGTTTTGGGGGTGATGCCGTTCTTGTTTGGGGTGTTTTTGACGTTTTTTGGGGTCTCCGTTGGGTTTTGTTGGGTTCTCGTTGGTTATCATCGTGGAAAAGTGTAAATTGTGGGTTTTGGAGAACATCAGGTAGGTTTAGGGTGGTTTTGGGGTGGATCTATGGTTTTGGCGTATTTTCTTCCAGTTTTGGGGGTGATGCCGATATTTTTTGGGGTGTTTTTTACGTGTTTTGGGGTCTCCATTAGGTTTTGTTGGGTTCTTGTTTGTCATTATGTTAAATAGGAGTGGATTGTGGGTTTTGGAGAACATCAGGTAGGTTTAGGGTGTCTTTGGGGTGGATCTATGGTTTTGGGGGATTTTCTTCCAGTTTTGGTGGTGATGCCGTTCTTGTTTGGGGTGTTTTTGACGTTTTTTGGGGTCTCTGTTGGGTTCTGTTGGGTTCTCGTTGGTCATCGTGTCGGAAAAGGGTAAATTGTCGGTTTTGGAGAACATCAGGTAGGTTTAGGGTGTCTTTGGGGTGGATCTATGGTTTTGGGGGATTTTCTTCCAGTTTTGGTGGTGATGCCGTCCTTGTTTGGGGTGTTTTTGACATGTTTTGGTGTCTCCATTAGGTTTTGTTGGGTTCTTGTTTGTCATTATGTTAAATAGGTGTGGATTGTGGGTTTTGGAGAACATCAGGTAGGTTTAGGGTGGTTTTGGGGTGGATCTATGGTTTTGGGGGATTTTCTTCCAGTTTTGGGGGTGATGCCGTTCTTGTTTGGGGTGTTTTTGACGTGTTTTGGGGTCTCTGTTGGGTTCTGTTGGGTTCTCGTTGGTCATCGTGTTGGAAAAGGGTAAATTGTGGTTTTTGGAGAACATCAGGTAGGTTTAGGGTGTCTTTGGGGTGGATCTATGGTTTTGGGGGATTTTCTTCCAGTTTTGGTGGTGATGCCGTTCTTGTTTGGGGTGTTTTTGACGTTTTTTGGGATCTCTGTTGGGTTCTGTTGGGTTCTCGTTGGTCATCGTGTTGGAAAAGGGTAAATTGTGGTTTTTGGAGAACATCAGGTAGGTTTAGGGTGTCTTTGGGGTGGATCTATGGTATTTGGGGTTTTCTTCTATTTTTTGGCGTGATCCTGTTCTTTTTTGGGGTGTATTTGAAGTGTTTTGGGGTCTCCGTTGGGTTTTGTTTGGTTCTCGTTGGTCATCATGGTGGAAAAGGGTAAATTGTGGGTTTTGGAGAACATCAGGTAGGTTTAGGGTGGTTTTGGGGTGGATCTATGGTTTTGGTGTATTTTCTTCCAGTTTTGGTGGTGATCCTTTTCTTGTTTGGGGTGTTTTTGACGTGTTTTGGTGTGTCCATTAGGTTTTGTTGTTTTCTTGTTTGTCATTATGTTAAATAGGTGTGGATTGTGGGTTTTGGAGAAGATCAGGTAGGTTTAGGGTGGTTTTGGTGAGGATCTATGGTTTTGGCGGATTTTCTTCCAGTTTTGGGGGTGATGCCGATATTTTTTGGGGTGTTTTTTACGTGTTTTGGGGTCTCCATTAGGTTTTGTTGGGTTCTTGTTGGTCATTATGTTAAATAGGAGTGGATTGTGGGTTTTGGAGAACATCAGGTAGTTTTAGGGTGGTTTTGGCGTGGATCTATGGTTTTGGGGGATTTTCTTCCAGTTTTGGTGGTGATGCCATTCTTGTTTGGGGTGTTTTTGACGTGTTTTGGTGTCTCCATTAGGTTTTGTTGTGTTCTTGTTTGTCATTATGTTAAATAGGAGTGGATTGTGGGTTTTGGAGAACATCAGGTAGGTTTAGGGTGGTTTTGGGGTGGATCTATGGTTTTGGGAGATTTTCTTCCAGTTTTGGTGGTGATGCCGTTCTTGTTTGGGGTGTTTTTGACGTTTTTTGGGGTCTCTGTTGGGTTCTGTTGGGTTCTCGTTGGTCATCGTGTTGGAAAAGGGTAAATTGTGGTTTTTGGAGAACATCAGGTAGGTTTAGGGTGTCTTTGGGGTGGATCTATGGTTTTGGGGGATTTTCTTCCAGTTTTGGGGGTGATGCCGTTCTTGTTTGGGGTGTTTTTGACGTTTTTTGGGATCTCTGTTGGGTTCTGTTGGGTTCTCGTTGGTCATCGGGTTTAAAAGTGTAAATTGTGGGTTTTGGAGAACATCAGGTAGGTTTAGGGTGTCTTTGGGGTGGATCTATGGTTTTGGCGGATTTTTTCCAGTTTTGGGGGTGATGCCGTTCT
>NW_028180738.1:0-17000 GCF_964211825.1 Aythya ferina
GCCGTTCTTGTTTGGGGTGTTTTTGACGTGTTTTGGGGTCTGCGTTGGGTTTCGTTGTGTTTTCCGTGGTCATTATGGTGGAAAAGTTTAAATTGTTGGTTTTGGAGAACATCAGGTAGGTTTAGGGTGGTTTTGGGGGGAAATTCATAGCTTTTGTTTTTGGTTTTGGTTTTGTTTTTTTGATCCAGTTCTTTGTTGGGGTGTTTTTGACGTGTTTTGGGGTTTCCGTTGCATTTCGTTGAGTTCCTAATGGGTTTTCTGGTGGTTGGGAGTGGATTGTACATTTAGGAGAACATCAGGTAGGTTTAAGATTTTGGGGGGGTTAAATGACTTATTTTCTTCTGCTCCGGTTTGCTTTTGGGGTGTTTTTGACATGTTTTGGGGTTTCCGTTGCGTTTCGTTGAGTTCCTAATGGGTTTTCTGGTGGTTGGGAGTGGACTTTGGGATTTGGAGAATATCAGGTAGGTTTATGGTGGTTTTGGGGTGGATCTATGGTTTTGGTGAATTTTCTTCCAATTTTGGGGGTGATGCCGTTCTTGTTTGGGGTGTTTTTGACGTGTTTTGGGGTCTGCGTTGGGTTTCGTTGTGTTTTCCGTGGTCATTATGGTGGAAAAGTTTAAATTGTTGGTTTTGGAGAACATCAGGTAGGTTTAGGGTGGTTTTGGGGGGAAATTCATAGCTTTTGTTTTTGTTTTTGGTTTTGTTTTTTTGATCCAGTTCTTTGTTGGGGTGTTTTTGACGTGTTTTGGGGTTTCCGTTGCATTTCGTTGAGTTCCTAATGGGTTTTATGGTGGTTGGGAGTGGATTGTACATTTAGGAGAACATCAGGTAGGTTTAAGTTTTTTTGGGGGGTTAAATCACGTTTTTTCTTGTGATCCGGTTTGCTTTGGGGTGTTCTTGACATGTTTTGGTTTTTCCGTTGCGTTTCGTTGAGTTCCTAATGGGTTTTAAGGTGGTTGGGAGTGGACTTTGGGATTTGGAGAATATCAGGTAGGTTTAGGGTTGTTTTGGGGTGCATCTATGATTTTGAGGGATTTTCTTCCAATTTTGGGGGTGATCCCTTTGTTTTTTGGGTTGTTTTTGACGTGTTTTGGGGTCTCCTTTGGGTTTTCGTTTGTTTCATGTTGGTCATCATGGTGAAAAAGCGTAAATTGTGGCTTTTGGAGAACATCAGGTAGGTTTAGGGGGACTTTTGGTGTGGATCTATGGCTTTTGGGGTTTTCTTTCGTTTTTAGGGGTTATCCTGTTCTTTTTTGGGGTGTTTTTGACGTGCTTTGGGGTCTCCGTTGGGTTTTGTTGGGTTTTTCGTGGTCATCACGGTGGAAAATATTAAATTGTGGGTTTTGTAGAACATCAGGTGAGTTTAAGGTTTTTTGGGGGATGAATCTCTGGTTTTGTGGGATTTCTTCTGTTTTTTAGGGTTTTCTTCTGGTTTTGGGGTGGTCCCGATCTTTTCTGGGGTGTTTTTGACGTGTTTTGGGTTCTCCGTTGCGTTTTGTTTTGTTCTTGTTGGTCATTATGTTAAATAGGAGTGGATTGTGGGTTTTGGAGAAGATCAGGTAGGTTTATGGGTTTTTGGGGGTGAAATCATGGCATTTTGTTATTTTTTTTTTAGGATCTGGGTTGATTTTGGGGTTGTTTTGAGGTGTTTTGGGGTCTTCGTTGGGTTTCGTTGGGTTCTTGTTGGTCATGATGTTGAATGGGAGTGAAATGTGGGATTTGGAGAAGATCAGGTGAGTTGAGGGTGGTTTAGGGGGGAAATTCATGGTTTTTGTTTTATTTTTTTCTTCTGATCCAGTTGTTTTTTGGGGTGTTTTTGACGTGTTTTGTGGTCTCCTTTGGGTTTTGTTGGGTTTCCATTGGGTTTTCTGGTGGTTGGGAGTGGATTGTACATTTAGGAGAACATCAGGTAGGTTTAAGGGTTTTTTTTTGGTTAAATGACGTTTTTTCTTGTGATCCGGTTGGCTTTGGGGTGTTTTTGAGGTGTTTTCGGGTTTCCGTTGCGTTTCGTTGAGTTCCTAATGGGTTTTAAGGTGGTTGGGAGTGGACTTTGGGATTTGGAGAATATCAGGTAGGTTTATGGTGGTTTTGGGGTGGATCTATGGTTTTGGTGAATTTTCTTCCAATTTTGGGGGTGATGCCGTTCTTGTTTGGGGTGTTTTTGACGTGTTTTGGGGTCTGCGTTGGGTTTCGTTGTGTTTTCCGTGGTCATTATGGTGGAAAAGTTTAAATTGTTGGTTTTGGAGAACATCAGGTAGGTTTAGGGTGGTTTTGGGGGGAAATTCATAGCTTTTGTTTTTGTTTTTGTTTTTGTTTTTTTGATCCAGTTCTTTGTTGGGGTGTTTTTGACGTGTTTTGGGGTTTCCGTTGCATTTCGTTGAGTTCCTAATGGGTTTTCTGGTGGTTGGGAGTGGATTGTACATTTAGGAGAACATCAGGTAGGTTTAAGTTTTTTTGGGGGGTTAAATCACGTTTTTTCTTGTGATCCGGTTTGCTTTGGGGTGTTCTTGACATGTTTTGGTTTTTCCGTTGCGTTTCGTTGAGTTCCTAATGGGTTTTAAGGTGGTTGGGAGTGGACTTTGGGATTTGGAGAATATCAGGTAGGTTTAGGGTTGTTTTGGGGTGCATCTATGATTTTGAGGGATTTTCTTCCAATTTTGGGGGTGATCCCTTTGTTTTTTGGGTTGTTTTTGACGTGTTTTGGGGTCTCCTTTGGGTTTTCGTTTGTTTCATGTTGGTCATCATGGTGAAAAAGCGTAAATTGTGGCTTTTGGAGAACATCAGGTAGGTTTAGGGGGACTTTTGGTGTGGATCTATGGCTTTTGGGGTTTTCTTTCGTTTTTAGGGGTTATCCTGTTCTTTTTTGGGGTGTTTTTGACGTGCTTTGGGGTCTCCGTTGGGTTTTGTTGGGTTTTTCGTGGTCATCACGGTGGAAAATATTAAATTGTGGGTTTTGTAGAACATCAGGTGAGTTTAAGGTTTTTTGGGGGATGAATCTCTGGTTTTGTGGGATTTCTTCTGTTTTTTAGGGTTTTCTTCTGGTTTTGGGGTGGTCCCGATCTTTTCTGGGGTGTTTTTGACGTGTTTTGGGTTCTCCGTTGCGTTTTGTTTTGTTCTTGTTGGTCATTATGTTAAATAGGAGTGGATTGTGGGTTTTGGAGAAGATCAGGTAGGTTTATGGGTTTTTGGGGGTGAAATCATGGCATTTTGTTATTTTTTTTTTAGGATCTGGGTTGATTTTGGGGTTGTTTTGAGGTGTTTTGGGGTCTTCGTTGGGTTTCGTTGGGTTCTTGTTGGTCATGATGTTGAATGGGAGTGAAATGTGGGATTTGGAGAAGATCAGGTGAGTTGAGGGTGGTTTAGGGGGGAAATTCATGGTTTTTGTTTTATTTTTTTCTTCTGATCCAGTTGTTTTTTGGGGTGTTTTTGACGTGTTTTGTGGTCTCCTTTGGGTTTTGTTGGGTTTCCATTGGGTTTTCTGGTGGTTGGGAGTGAATTGTACATTTAGGAGAACATCAGGTAGGTTTAAGGGTTTTTTTTTGGTTAAATGACGTTTTTTCTTGTGATCCGGTTGGCTTTGGGGTGTTTTTGAGGTGTTTTGGGGTTTCCGTTGCGTTTCGTTGAGTTCCTAATGGGTTTTAAGGTGGTTGGGAGTGGACTTTGGGATTTGGAGAATATCAGGTAGGTTTATGGTGGTTTTGGGGTGGATCTATGGTTTTGGTGAATTTTCTTCCAATTTTGGGGGTGATGCCGTTCTTGTTTGGGGTGTTTTTGACGTGTTTTGGGGTCTGCGTTGGGTTTCGTTGTGTTTTCCGTGGTCATTATGGTGGAAAAGTTTAAATTGTTGGTTTTGGAGAACATCAGGTAGGTTTAGGGTGGTTTTGGGGGGAAATTCATAGCTTTTGTTTTTGTTTTTGTTTTTGTTTTTTTGATCCAGTTCTTTGTTGGGGTGTTTTTGACGTGTTTTGGGGTTTCCGTTGCATTTCGTTGAGTTCCTAATGGGTTTTCTGGTGGTTGGGAGTGGATTGTACATTTAGGAGAACATCAGGTAGGTTTAAGTTTTTTTGGGGGGTTAAATCACGTTTTTTCTTGTGATCCGGTTCGCTTTGGGGTGTTCTTGACATGTTTTGGTGTTTCCGTTGCGTTTCGTTGAGTTCCTAATGGGTTTTAAGGTGGTTGGGAGTGGACTTTGGGATTTGGAGAATATCAGGTAGGTTTAGGGTTGTTTTGGGGTGGATCTATGATTTTGAGGGATTTTCTTCCAATTTTGTGGGTGATCCCTTTGTTTTTTGGGTTGTTTTTGACGTGTTTTGGGGTCTCCTTTGGGTTTTCGTTTGTTTCATGTTGGTCATCATGGTGAAAAAGCGTAAATTGTGGCTTTTGGAGAACATCAGGTAGGTTTAGGGGGACTTTTGGTGTGGATCTATGGCTTTTGGGGTTTTCTTTCGTTTTTAGGGGTTATCCTGTTCTTTTTTGGGGTGTTTTTGACGTGCTTTGGGGTCTCCGTTGGGTTTTGTTGGGTTTTTCGTGGTCATCATGGTGGAAAATATTAAATTGTGGGTTTTGTAGAACATCAGGTGAGTTTAAGGTTTTTTGGGGGATGAATCTATGGTTTTGGGGGATTTCTTCTGTTTTTTAGGGTTTTCTTCTGGTTTTGGGGTGGTCCCGATCTTTTCTGGGGTGTTTTTGACGTGTTTTGGGTTCTCCGTTGCGTTTTGTTTTGTTCTTGTTGGTCATTATGTTAAATAGGAGTGGATTGTGGGTTTTGGAGAAGATCAGGTAGGTTTATGGGTTTTTGGGGGTGAAATCATGGCATTTTGTTATTTTTTTTTTAGGATCTGGGTTGATTTTGGGGTTGTTTTGAGGTGTTTTGGGGTCTTCGTTGGGTTTCGTTGGGTTCTTGTTGGTCATGATGTTGAATGGGAGTGAAATGTGGGATTTGGAGAAGATCAGGTGAGTTGAGGGTGGTTTAGGGGGGAAATTCATGGTTTTTGTTTTATTTTTTTCTTCTGATCCAGTTGTTTTTTGGGGTGTTTTTGACGTGTTTTGTGGTCTCCTTTGGGTTTTGTTGGGTTTCCATTGGGTTTTCTGGTGGTTGGGATTGGATTGTACATTTAGGAGAACATCAGGTAGGTTTAAGGGTTTTTTTTTGGTTAAATGACGTTTTTTCTTCTGATTCGGTTGGCTTTGGGGTGTTTTTGAGGTGTTTTGGGGTTTCCGTTGCGTTTCGTTGAGTTCCTAATGGGTTTTCTGGTGGTTGGGAGTGGATTGTACATTTAGGAGAACATCAGGTAGGTTTAAGATTTTGGGGGGGTTAAATGACTTATTTTCTTCTGCTCCGGTTTGCTTTTGGGGTGTTTTTGAGGTGTTTTGGGGTTTCCGTTGCGTTTCGTTGAGTTCCTAATGGGTTTTCTGGTGGTTGGGAGTGGACTTTGGGATTTGGAGAATATCAGGTAGGTTTATGGTGGTTTTGGGGTGGATCTATGGTTTTGGTGAATTTTCTTCCAATTTTGGGGGTGATGCCGTTCTTGTTTGGGGTGTTTTTGACGTGTTTTGGGGTCTGCGTTGGGTTTCGTTGTGTTTTCCGTGGTCATTATGGTGGAAAAGTTTAAATTGTTGGTTTTGGAGAACATCAGGTAGGTTTAGGGTGGTTTTGGGGGGAAATTCATAGCTTTTGTTTTTGTTTTTGGTTTTGTTTTTTTGATCCAGTTCTTTGTTGGGGTGTTTTTGACGTGTTTTGGGGTTTCCGTTGCATTTCGTTGAGTTCCTAATGGGTTTTATGGTGGTTGGGAGTGGATTGTACATTTAGGAGAACATCAGGTAGGTTTAAGTTTTTTTGGGGGGTTAAATCACGTTTTTTCTTGTGATCCGGTTCGCTTTGGGGTATTCTTGACATGTTTTGGTGTTTCCGTTGCGTTTTGTTGAGTTCCTGATGGGTTTTAAGGTGGTTGGGAGTGGACTTTGGGATTTGGAGAATATCAGGTAGGTTTAGGGTTGTTTTGGGGTGCATCTATGATTTTGAGGGATTTTCTTCCAATTTTGGGGGTGATCCCTTTGTTTTTTGGGTTGTTTTTGACGTGTTTTGGGGTCTCCTTTGGGTTTTCGTTTGTTTCATGTTGGTCATCATGGTGAAAAAGCGTAAATTGTGGCTTTTGGAGAACATCAGGTAGGTTTAGGGGGACTTTTGGTGTGGATCTATGGCTTTTGGGGTTTTCTTTCGTTTTTAGGGGTTATCCTGTTCTTTTTTGGGGTGTTTTTGACGTGCTTTGGGGTCTCCGTTGGGTTTTGTTGGGTTTTTCGTGGTCATCATGGTGGAAAATATTAAATTGTGGGTTTTGTAGAACATCAGGTGAGTTTAAGGTTTTTTGGGGGATGAATCTCTGGTTTTGGGGGATTTCTTCTGTTTTTTAGGGTTTTCTTCTGGTTTTGGGGTGGTCCCGATCTTTTCTGGGGTGTTTTTGACGTGTTTTGGGTTCTCCGTTGCGTTTTGTTTTGTTCTTGTTGGTCATTATGTTAAATAGGAGTGGATTGTGGGTTTTGGAGAAGATCAGGTAGGTTTATGGGTTTTTGGGGGTGAAATCATGGCATTTTGTTATTTTTTTTTTAGGATCTGGGTTGATTTTGGGGTTGTTTTGAGGTGTTTTGGGGTCTTCGTTGGGTTTCGTTGGGTTCTTGTTGGTCATGATGTTGAATGGGAGTGAAATGTGGGATTTGGAGAAGATCAGGTGAGTTGAGGGTGGTTTAGGGGGGAAATTCATGGTTTTTGTTTTATTTTTTTCTTCTGATCCAGTTGTTTTTTGGGGTGTTTTTGACGTGTTTTGTGGTCTCCTTTGGGTTTTGTTGGGTTTCCATTGGGTTTTCTGGTGGTTGGGTGTGGATTGTACATTTAGGAGAACATCAGGTAGGTTTAAGGGTTTTTTTTTGGTTAAATGACGTTTTTTCTTCTGATTCGGTTGGCTTTGGGGTGTTTTTGAGGTGTTTTGGGGTTTCCGTTGCGTTTCGTTGAGTTCCTAATGGGTTTTCTGGTGGTTGGGAGTGGATTGTACATTTAGGAGAACATCAGGTAGGTTTAAGATTTTTGGGGGGTTAAATGACTTATTTTCTTCTGCTCCGGTTTGCTTTTGGGGTGTTTTTGACATGTTTTGGGGTTTCCGTTGCGTTTCGTTCAGTTCCTAATGGGTTTTCTGGTGGTTGGGAGTGGACTTTGGGATTTGGAGAATATCAGGTAGGTTTATGGTGGTTTTGGGGTGGATCTATGGTTTTGGTGAATTTTCTTCCAATTTTGGGGGTGATGCCGTTCTTGTTTGGGGTGTTTTTGACGTGTTTTGGGGTCTGCGTTGGGTTTCGTTGTGTTTTCCGTGGTCATTATGGTGGAAAAGTTTAAATTGTTGGTTTTGGAGAACATCAGGTAGGTTTAGGGTGGTTTTGGGGGGAAATTCATAGCTTTTGTTTTTGTTTTTGGTTTTGTTTTTTTGATCCAGTTCTTTGTTGGGGTGTTTTTGACGTGTTTTGGGGTTTCCGTTGCATTTCGTTGAGTTCCTAATGGGTTTTATGGTGGTTGGGAGTGGATTGTACATTTAGGAGAACATCAGGTAGGTTTAAGTTTTTTTGGGGGGTTAAATCACGTTTTTTCTTGTGATCCGGTTCGCTTTGGGGTGTTCTTGACATGTTTTGGTGTTTCCGTTGCGTTTCGTTGAGTTCCTAATGGGTTTTAAGGTGGTTGGGAGTGGACTTTGGGATTTGGAGAATATCAGGTAGGTTTAGGGTTGTTTTGGGGTGCATCTATGATTTTGAGGGATTTTCTTCCAATTTTGGGGGTGATCCCTTTGTTTTTTGGGTTGTTTTTGACGTGTTTTGGGGTCTCCTTTGGGTTTTCGTTTGTTTCATGTTGGTCATCATGGTGAAAAAGCGTAAATTGTGGCTTTTGGAGAACATCAGGTAGGTTTAGGGGGACTTTTGGTGTGGATCTATGGCTTTTGGGGTTTTCTTTCGTTTTTAGGGGTTATCCTGTTCTTTTTTGGGGTGTTTTTGACGTGCTTTGGGGTCTCCGTTGGGTTTTGTTGGGTTTTTCGTGGTCATCATGGTGGAAAATATTAAATTGTGGGTTTTGTAGAACATCAGGTGAGTTTAAGGTTTTTTGGGGGATGAATCTCTGGTTTTGGGGGATTTCTTCTGTTTTTTAGGGTTTTCTTCTGGTTTTGGGGTGGTCCCGATCTTTTCTGGGGTGTTTTTGACGTGTTTTGGGTTCTCCGTTGCGTTTTGTTTTGTTCTTGTTGGTCATTATGTTAAATAGGAGTGGATTGTGGGTTTTGGAGAAGATCAGGTAGGTTTATGGGTTTTTGGGGGTGAAATCATGGCATTTTGTTATTTTTTTTTTAGGATCTGGGTTGATTTTGGGGTTGTTTTGAGGTGTTTTGGGGTCTTCGTTGGGTTTCGTTGGGTTCTTGTTGGTCATGATGTTGAATGGGAGTGAAATGTGGGATTTGGAGAAGATCAGGTGAGTTTAGGGTGGTTTAGGGGGGAAATTCAAGGTTTTTGTTTTATTTTTTTCTTCTGATCCAGTTTTTTTTTGGGGTGTTTTTGATGTGTTTTGGGGTCTCCGTTGGGTTTTGTTGGGTTTCCATTGGGTTTTCTGGTGGTTGGGAGTGGATTGTACATTTAGGAGAACATCAGGTAGGTTTAAGGGGTTTTTTTTGGTTAAATGACGTTTTTTCTTCTGATTAGGTGTGCTTTGGGGTTGTCCTGGTTTCAATTAGCACAGAATTAATTTTCTTCCTAGTAGCTGGTGGAATGCTGTGTTTTGGCTTAGAATGAGAAGAGTGCTGATAACACCCCGATGCTTTAATTGTTGCAGAGCAGTGCTTATACTAAGCCAAGGACATCTCAGCCTTTGCTCTGTCCTGCCAACGGGCAGGCTGGGGGTTGCAGTAAGAGCTGGGAGGGGACAGACCCAGGACAGGTGACCCAAACTAGCCAAAGGGGTATTCCATACCATCTGACGTCATGCTAAACAATATATAGGGGTGGCTAGCCGGGGGGAGGGGGCCGGACTGCTCGGGGTTAGGCTGGGCATCGGTCAGCGGGTGGTGAGCAATTGCATTGTGCATCACTTGTTTGTACATACTATTATTACTTTCGTATTATCACCATTGTATCATCATTATTATTATTGTTATTATTATTTTGTTATTTTTTTTTTTTTTTTCCTGTCTTATTAAACTGTCTTTATCTCAACTCACGGGCTTCACTTTCCATTTCTCTCCCCCGTCCCAGAGAGGGAGGGGGGAGGGTGAGCGAACGGCTGCGTGGTGTTTAGCTGCTGGTCGGGTTAAACCACGACAGGGGTGTTTTTGAGGTGTTTTGGGGTTTCCGTTGCGTTTCGTTGAGTTCCTAATGGGTTTTCTGGTGGTTGGGAGTGGACTTTGGGATTTGGAGAACATCAGGTAGGTTTAGGGTGGTTTTGGGATTGGATCCGTGCTTTTTGGGGTTTTCTTTCGTTTTTGGGGGTGATCCTGTTCTTGTTTGGGGTGTTTTTGACGTGTTTTTGGGTCTCCCTTGGGTTTCGTTGGGTTCTCGTCTGTCTTAAAGGAAAATGGAAGTGCATTTTTGGTTTTGGAGAAGATCAGGTGAGTTTAGGGTGGTTTGGGGGGAAAATTCATAGTTTTGGGGTTTTTTCTTCTTATCCAGTTCTTTTTTGGGGTGTTTTTGACGTGTTTTGGGGTCTGCGTTGGGTTTCGTTGGGTTTTCCGTGATCATCGTTGTGGAAAAGGTTAAATTGTTGGTTTTTGGAGAACATCAGGTAGGTTTTTATTTTTTTTTTTTTTTTGGTGAAATCTTGGCATTTTGTTTTGTTTTGTTTTTTGTTTTTTGTTTTTTTTTTTTTAGGATCTGTGTTGATTTTGGGGTGTTATTTTGGTGTTTTGGGGTCTTCATTGGGTTTTGTTGGGTTCTGGTTGGTCATGATGGTGAATGGGAGTGAAATGTGGGATTTGGAGACGATCAGGTGAGTTTAGGGTGGTTTGGGGGGAAATTCATGGTTTTTGTTTTATTTTTTTCTTCAAGTCTAGTTATTTTTTGGGGAGTTTTTGACGTGTTTTGTGGTCTCCATTGGATTTTGTTAGGTTTCCATTGGGTTTTCTGGTGGTTGGGTGTGGATTGTACATTTAGGAGAATATCAGGTAGGTTTAAGATTTTTTGGGGGTTAAATGACTTATTTTCTTCTGCTCCGGTTTGCTTTTGGGGTGTTTTTGAGGTGTTTTGGGGTTTCCGTTGCGTTTCGTTGAGTTCCTAATGGGTTTTCTGGTGGTTGGGAGTGGACTTTGGGATTTGGAGAATATCAGGTAGGTTTATGGTGGTTTTGGGGTGGATCTCTGGTTTTGGTGAATTTTCTTCCAATTTTGGGGGTGATGCCGTTCTTGTTTGGGGTGTTTTTGACGTGTTTTGGGGTCTGCGTTGGGTTTCGTTGTGTTTTCCGTGGTCATTATGGTGGAAAAGTTTAAATTGTTGGTTTTGGAGAACATCAGGTAGGTTTAGGGTGGTTTTGGGGGGAAATTCATAGCTTTTGTTTTTGTTTTTGGTTTTGTTTTTTTGATCCAGTTCTTTGTTGGGGTGTTTTTGAGGTGTTTTGGGGTTTCCATTGCATTTCGTTGAGTTCCTAATGGGTTTTCTGGTGGTTGGGAGTGGATTGTACATTTAGGAGAACATCAGGTAGGTTTAAGGTTTTTTGGGGGTTTAAATCACGTTTTTTCTTATGATCCGGTTCGCTTTGGGGTGTTCTTGACATGTTTTGGTGTTTCCTTTGCGTTTTGTTGAGTTCCTAATGGGTTTTCTGGTGGTTGGGAGTGGACTTTGGGATTTGGAGAACATCAGGTAGGTTTAGGGTTGTTTTGGGGTGCATCTATGATTTTGAGGGATTTTCTTCCAATTTTGGGGGTGATCCCTTTGTTTTTTGGGGTGTTTTTGACGTGTTTTGGGGTCTCCTTTGGTTTTTCATTTGGTTCATGTTGGTCATCATGGTGAAAAAGCGTAAATTGTGGCTTTTGGAGAACATCAGGTAGGTTTAGGGGGACTTTTGGTGTGGATCTATGGCTTTTGGGGTTTTCTTTCGTTTTTAGGGGTTATCCTGTTCTTTTTGGGGTGTTTTTGACGTGCTTTGGGGTCTCCGTTGGGTCTTGTTGGGTTTTTCGTGGTCATCATGGTGGAAAATATTAAATTGTGGGTTTTGTAGAACATCAGGTGAGTTTAAGGTTTTTTGGGGGGTGAATCTCTGGTTTTGGGGGATTTCTTCTGTTTTTTAGGGTTTTCTTCTGGTTTTGGGGTGGTCCCGATCTTTTCTGGGGTGTTTTTGACGTGTTTTGGGTTCTCCGTTGCGTTTTGTTTTGTTCTTGTTGGTCATTATGTTAAATAGGAGTGGATTGTGGGTTTTGGAGAAGACCAGGTAGGTTTATGGTTTTTTTGTGGTGAGATCATGGCAGTCTGTTATTTTTTTTTTAGGATCTGGGTTGATTTTGGGGTTGTTTTGAGGTGTTTTGGGGTCTTCGTTGGGTTTCGTTGGGTTCTTGTTGGTCATGATGTTGAATGGGAGTGAAATGTGGGATTTGGAGAAGATCAGGTGAGCTTAGGGTGGTTTAGGGGGGAAATTCATGGTTTTTGTTTTATTTTTTTCTTCTGATCCAGTTGTTTTTTGGGGTGTTTTTGATGTGTTTTGGGGTCTCCGTTGGGTTTTGTTGGGTTTCCATTGGGTTTTCTGGTGGTTGGGAGTGGATTGTACATTTAGGAGAACATCAGGTAGGTTTAAGGGGTTTTTTTGGTTAAATGACTTTTTTTCTTCTGATTAGGTGTGCTTTGGGGTGTTTTTGAGGTGTTTTGGGGTTTCCGTTGCGTTTCGTTGAGTTCCTAATGGGTTTTCTGGTGGTTGGGAGTGGACTTTGGGATTTGGAGAACATCAGGTAGGTTTAGGGTGGTTTTCAGATTGGATCCGTGCTTTTTGGGGTTTTCTTTCGTTTTTGGGGGTGATCCTGTTCTTGTTTGGGGTGTTTTTGACGTGTTTTTGGGTCTCCCTTGGGTTCCGTTGGGTTCTCGTCTGTCGTAAAGGAAAATGGAAGTGCATTTTTGGTTTTGGAGAAGATCAGGTGAGTTTAGGGTGGTTTGGGGGGAAATTCATGGTTTTTGTTTTATTTTTTTCTTCAAGTCTAGTTATTTTTTGGGGTGTTTTTGACGTGTTTTGTGGTCTCCATTGGATTTTGTTAGGTTTCCATTGGGTTTTCTGGTGGTTGGGTGTGGATTGTACATTTAGGAGAACATCAGGTAGGTTTAAGATTTTTTGGGGGTTAAATGACTTATTTTCTTCTGCTCCGGTTTGCTTTTGGGGTGTTTTTGAGGTGTTTTGGTGTTTCCGTTGCGTTTCGTTGAGTTCCTAATGGGTTTTCTGGTGGTTGGGAGTGGACTTTGGGATTTGGAGAATATCAGGTAGGTTTATGGTGGTTTTGGTGTGGATCTATGGCTTTTGGGGTTTTCTTTCGTTTTTAGGGGTTATCCTGTTCTTTTTTGGGGTGTTTTTGACGTGCTTTGGGGTCTCCGTTGGGTTTTGTTGGGTTTTTCGTGGTCATCATGGTGGAAAATATTAAATTGTGGGTTTTGTAGAACATCAGGTGAGTTTAAGGTTTTTTGGGGGGTGAATCTATGGTTTTGGGGGATTTCTTCTGTTTTTTAGGGTTTTCTTCTGGTTTTGGGGTGGTCCCGATCTTTTCTGGGGTGTTTTTGACGTGTTTTGGGTTCTCCGTTGCGTTTTGTTTTGTTCTTGTTGGTCATTATGTTAAATAGGAGTGGATTGTGGGTTTTGGAGAAGACCAGGTAGGTTTATGTTTTTTTTGTGGTGAGATCATGGCAGTCTGTTATTTTTTTTTTAGGATCTGGGTTGATTTTGGGGTTGTTTTGAGGTGTTTTGGGGTCTTCGTTGGGTTTCGTTGGGTTCTTGTTGGTCATGATGTTGAATGGGAGTGAAATGTGGGATTTGGAGAAGATCAGGTGAGTTTAGGGTGGTTTAGGGGGGAAATTCATGGTTTCTGTTTTACTTTTTTCTTCTGATCCAGTTTTTTTTTGGGGTGTTTTTGATGTGTTTTGGGGTCTCCGTTGGGTTTTGTTGGGTTTCCATTGGGTTTTCTGGTGGTTGGGAGTGGATTGTACATTTAGGAGAACATCAGGTAGGTTTAAGGGTTTTTTTTGGTTAAATGACGTTTTTTCTTCTGATTAGGTGTGCTTTGGGGTGTTTTTGAGGTGTTTTGGGGTTTCCGTTGCGTTTTGTTGAGTTCCTAATGGGTTTTCTGGTGGTTGGGAGTGGACTTTGGGATTTGGAGAACATCAGGTAGGTTTAGGGTGGTTTTGGGATTGGATCCGTGCTTTTTGGGGTTTTCTTTCGTTTTTGGGGGTGATCCTGTTCTTGTTTGGGGTGTTTTTGACGTGTTTTTGGGTCTCCCTTGGGTTTTGTTGGGTTCTCGTCTGTCTTAAAGGAAAATGGAAGTGCATTTTTGGTTTTGGAGAAGATCAGGTGAGTTTAGGGTGGTTTGGGGGAAAAATTCATAGTTTTGGGGTTTTTTCTTCTTATCCAGTTCTTTTTTGGGGTGTTTTTGACGTGTTTTGGGGTCTCCGTTGGGTTTCGTTGGGTTTTCCGTGATCATCGTGGTGGAAAAGGTTAAATTGTTGGTTTTGGAGAACATCAGGTAGGTTTTTATTTTTTATTTTTTTTGGTGAAATCTTGGCATTTTGTTTTGTTTGTTGTTTTTTTTTTTGTTTGTTTTTTAGGATCTGTGTTGATTTTGGGGTGTTTTTTTGGTGTTTTGGGGTCTTCATTGGGTTTTGTTGGGTTCTGGTTGGTCATGATGGTGAATGGGAGTGAAATGTGGGATTTGGAGACGATCAGGTGAGTTTAGGGTGGTTTGGGGGGAAATTCATGGTTTTTGTTTTATTTTTTTCTTCAAGTCTAGTTATTTTTTGGGGTGTTTTTGACGTGTTTTGGGGTCTCCATTGGATTTTGTTAGGTTTCCATTGGGTTTTCTGGTGGTTGGGAGTGGATTGTACATTTAGGAGAACATCAGGTAGGTTTAAGGGGTTTTTTTGGTTAAATGACGTTTTTTCTTCTGATTAGGTGTGCCTTTGGGGTGTTTTTGAGGTGTTTTGGGGTTTCCGTTGCGTTTCGTTGAGTTCCTAATGGGTTTTCTGGTGGTTGGGAGTGGACTTTGGGATTTGGAGAATATCAGGTAGGTTTATGGTGGTTTTGGGGTGGATCTCTGGTTTTGGTGAATTTTCTTCCAATTTTGGGGGTGATGCCGTTCTTGTTTGGGGTGTTTTTGACGTGTTTTGGGGTCTGCGTTGGGTTTCGTTGTGTTTTCCGTGGTCATTATGGTGGAAAAGTTTAAATTGTTGGTTTTGGAGAACATCAGGTAGGTTTAGGGTGGTTTTGGGGGGAAATTCATAGCTTTTGTTTTTTTGTTGGTTTGTTGTTGTTTTTTTTTTGATCCAGTTCTTTGTTGGGGTGTTTTTGAGGTGTTTTGGGGTTTCCGTTGCATTTCGTTGAGTTCCTAATGGGTTTTATGTTGGTTTGGAGTGGACTGTACATTTAGGAGAACATCAGGTAGGTTTAAGGTTTTTTGGGGGGTTAAATCACGTTTTTTCTTATGATCCGGTTCGCTTTGGGGTGTTCTTGACATGTTTTGGTGTTTCCGTTGCGTTTTGTTGAGTTCCTAATGGGTTTTCTGGTGGTTGGGAGTGGACTTTGGGATTTGGAGAACATCAGGTAGGTTTAGGGTTGTTTTGGGGTGCATCTATGATTTTGAGGGATTTTCTTCCAATTTTGGGTGTGATCCCTTTGTTTTTTGGGGTGTTTTTGACGTGTTTTGGGGTCTCCTTTGGGTTTTCGTTTGTTTCATGTTGGTCATCATGGTGAAAAAGCGTAAATTGTGGCTTTTGGAGAACATCAGGTAGGTTTAGGGGGACTTTTGGTGTGGATCTATGGCTTTTGGGGTTTTCTTTCGTTTTTAGGGGTTATTCTGTTCTTTTTTGGGGTGTTTTTGACGTGCTTTGGGGTCTCCGTTGGGTTTTGTTGGGTTTTTCGTGGTCATCATGGTGGAAAATATTAAATTGTGGGTTTTGTAGAACATCAGGTGAGTTTAAGGTTTTTTGGGGGGTGAATCTCTGGTTTTGGGGGATTTCTTCTGATTTTTAGGGTTTTCTTCTGGTTTTGGGGTGGTCCCGATCTTTTCTGGGGTGTTTTTGACGTGTTTTGGGTTCTCCGTTGCGTTTTGTTTTGTTCTTGTTGGTCATTATGTTAAATAGGAGTGGATTGTGGGTTTTGGAGAAGATCAGGTAGGTTTATGGTTTTTTTGTGGTGAGATCATGGCAGTCTGTTATTTTTTTTTTAGGATCTGGGTTGATTTTGGGGTTGTTTTGAGGTGTTTTGGGGTCTTCGTTGGGTTTCGTTGGGTTCTTGTTGGTCATGATGTTGAATGGGAGTGAAATGTGGGATTTGGAGAAGATCAGGTGAGTTTAGGGTGGTTTAGGGGGGAAATTCATGGTTTTTGTTTTATTTTTTTCTTCTGATCCAGTTGTTTTTTGGGGTGTTTTTGATGTGTTTTGGGGTCTCCGTTGGGTTTTGTTGGGTTTCCATTGGGTTTTCTGGTGGTTGGGAGTGGATTGTACATTTAGGAGAACATCAGGTAGGTTTAAGGGTTTTTTTTGGTTAAATGACGTTTTTTCTTCTGATTAGGTGTGCTTTGGGGTGTTTTTGAGGTGTTTTGGGGTTTCCGTTGCGTTTCGTTGAGTTCCTAATGGGTTTTCTGGTGGTTGGGAGTGGACTTTGGGATTTGGAGAACATCAGGTAGGTTTAGGGTGGTTTTGGGATTGGATCCGTGCTTTTTGGGGTTTTCTTTCGTTTTTGGGGGTGATCCTGTTCTTGTTTGGGGTGTTTTTGACGTGTTTTTGGGTCTCCCTTGGGTTTCGTTGGGTTCTCGTCTGTCGTAAAGGAAAATGGAAGTGCATTTTTGGTTTTGGAGAAGATCAGGTGAGTTTAGGGTGGTTTGGGGGGAAAATTCATAGTTTTGGGGTTTTTTCTTCTTATCCAGTTCGTTTTTGGGGTGTTTTTGACGTGTTTTGGGGTCTCCGTTGGGTTTCGTTGGTTTTTCCGTGATCATCGTGGTGGAAAAGGTAAAATTGTTGGTTTTGGAGAACATCAGGTAGGTTTTTTTTTTTTTTTTTTTTTTGGTGAAATCTTGGCATTTTGTTTTTTGTTTTTTTTGTTTTGTTTTGTTTTTAGGATCTGTGTTGATTTTGGGGTGTTTTTTTGGTGTTTTGGGGTCTTCATTGGGTTTTGTTGGGTTCTGGTTGGTCATGATGGTGAATGGGAGTGAAATGTGGGATTTGGAGACGATCAGGTGAGTTTAGGGTGGTTTGGGGGGAAATTCATGGGTTTTGTTTTATTTTTTTCTTCAAGTCTAGTTATTTTTTGGGGTGTTTTTGACGTGTTTTGTGGTCTCCATTGGATTTTGTTAGGTTTCCATTGGGTTTTCTGGTGGTTGGGAGTGGATTGTACATTTAGGAGAACATCAGGTATGTTTAAGGTGTTTTTTTGGTTAAATGACGTTTTTTCTTCTGATTAGGTGTGCCTTTGGGGTGTTTTTGAGGTGTTTTGGGGTTTCCGTTGCGTTTCGTTGAGTTCCTAATGGGTTTTCTGGTGGTTGGGAGTGGACTTTGGGATTTGGAGAATATCAGGTAGGTTTATGGTGGTTTTGGGGTGGATCTCTGGTTTTGGTGAATTTTCTTCCAATTTTGGGGGTGATGCCGTTCTTGTTTGGGGTGTTTTTGACGTGTTTTGGGGTCTGCGTTGGGTTTCGTTGTGTTTTCCGTGGTCATTATGGTGGAAAAGTTTAAATTGTTGGTTTTGGAGAACATCAGGTAGGTTTAGGGTGGTTTTGGGGGGAAATTCATAGCTTTTGTTTTTTTGTTGGTTT
>NW_028180737.1:0-16881 GCF_964211825.1 Aythya ferina
TGGATCCTTGGGGTCATGGTGTCAAAGTCCTTAGGGTCATGGGGTTGGGGTCCTTAGGGTCTGGGTGTCCTTAGGGTGATTGGGGGGGCTTCTTGGGATCATGGCTTTGGGGTCCTTGGGGTCATGGGGTCAGGGTTCTTGGGGTCATGGTGGGCGACTCCTTGGGATCGTTGGTTTTGGGGCGGTTCCTTGGGGCCCGGGGGTGTTTTTTGGGGTCCCTGACGGTGCCCCCCAGCCCCACGCCCTGGGTGCGGTGGCAGCGGCTGAACGGGGCGGTGCCGGGGCGGGCGGCGCTGGAGAACTTCAACAAAACGCTGCGGCTGCCCGGCGTGAGGGACGGCGACGACGGCGACTACGAGTGCGTGGCCGAGAACGGGCAGGGACAGGCCCGGGGAGCGCACACCGTCACCGTCGAGGGTACGGGGGGCGCCGGGGGCGCTGGGGGCACTGGGAGGCACTGGGGGGGAGCTGGGGGTGCTGGGAGGGGAGCTGGGGTGCTGAGGGGCACTGGGAGTGGAGCTGGGGGCACTGGGAGGGGAACTGGGGGCACTGGGAGGCACTGGGAGGTGATGGGAGGTGATGGGGAACACTGGGAGGCGATGGGAGGGCTGCTGGGGGGATTACTGGGGGCACTGGGTGGGACTGGGAGGGGAGCTGGGGCACTGGGGGGGACTGGGAGGGGAGCTAGGGGTGCTGGGAGGCACTGGGAGGGGGAACTGGGGGCACTGGGAGGGGAGCTGGGGGCACTGGGAGGCACTGGGTGGTGCTGGGGGGCACTAGGAGGTGATGGGAGGGCTGTTGGGGGTTACTGGGGGCACTGGGAGCCACTGGGAGGCGATGGGGGACACTGGGAGGCTTACTGGGTGCACTGGGAAGCACTGGGAAGGGCACTTGAGCACACCAGCTGCCTTCCTGGCCCTACTGGGAGCCCTCCTGGGGACTCCGCATACATCTCGGGGGGGGTCCCGGATTCCCTGACCCCCCCCCCCCAATTCCCCCCCCCCCAGCGGCCCCATACTGGGTGAAGCGCCCCAGAGCGGGGTCTTCGGGCCGGGGGAGACGGCGCGGCTGGACTGCGTGGTGGGGGGCAAACCGCGGCCACACCTGCGCTGGAGCATCAACGGGGTCCCCATCGAGGGTGGGGGCCGGGGGGGGCCGGGGGGCAAAGGGAGGCTTTGGGGGGGGGCTTGGGGGGGATTTGGGGGGATTTGGGGGGGCTGGGAAGGGGTTTGGGGGGCTGGAAGGGGTTTAGGGGGGTTAGGGGGGTTTTGGGAGGTTTGGGGAGGTTTTGGGGGTTTGGGGGGGGGTGGGGGGGGATTTAGGGGACTGGAGGGGGGGTTTGGGGTCCGGGGGGGCAAAGGGGGTCTTTGGGGGGCGCTTGGGTGGTTATGGGGGGATTTGGGGGGGCTGGGAAGGGGTTTGGGGGGGCTGGAGGGGGTTCAATGGGGTCCTGGGGGGGAATTTTTGGTCCTGGGGGGCATTTGGGGTCCTGGGGGGTATTTAGGGTCCGGGGGGGGGATTTGGGATCCCAGAGCTATTTTTAGGGTTTTTCTCCTTGGAATTGTGTATTCTTGGGGGGCATTTTGGGGCATTTTGGGGCTGTTTGCTCAGTTCCCTGCCCCCCCATATAATTTCTAACCCCCCCCATCCCCAAATTCCCCCCCCAGAGGTGCCGGGGGGGAGCGGCGTGCGGAGCGTGACGGGGCGCTGGTGCTGGCGCGGCTGCAGCCCAACGACACGCTGGTGGCACAGTGCGAGGCCCGCAACCGCCACGGCCGCCTCCTGGCCAACGCCTACGTCTACGTCGTGGGTGCGTCGCCCCCCCCGGACCCCCCCCGTGCTGGGGACCCCCCCCCGGACCCCCCCCGGGACCCCCTTCCTCTGCCCGTCTATGGGGTCGCGACCACCCGACCCGTCCCATGTCAGGGTCACGGCCCCCTGACCCCCCAATAATGGGTCATGACCCCCCCCATTGTGCATGACCCCCCCCATCTGTGGGTGACCCCCCCGGACCCCCCCCCGTGCCGGGACCCCCCCCGGACCCCCCCTTGGACCCCCTTCTTCTCCCCATCTATGGGGTCACAACCACTGGATCCGTCCCATGTCAGGGTCATGGCCCCCTGACCCCCCCATATAGAGGTCACGACCCCCCCATTGTCTGGGTGACCCCCCCCACATGTGGGTGACCCCCCCGAGGGTCACACCCCCCCCCCGACCCCCCCTCCCCAAATAATGGCACGTTTCCCCCCGACCCCCCCCCCAGCATCCTCAGTGGTACCCAGGGGCTGGCGTTGCCATGGCAACCGCGTCCCCATGGCAACCGTCTCCATGGCAACCGCCCCCCTCCCTAGCAACCCCCTCGTCGCCATGGGCAGCAGGCCCCGCCCCCTCATCCCGCCATCACCATGGCAACCGCCGATCAATCGCCGTTACCATGGCAACGGGGGGGGTACCGGTTGCTATGGCAACGGGGGGGGGGTACCGGTGCTATGGTGATGCCTGAGCATCCCTGGAGGGCTTGGGGAGGGAATTGGGGTCCCGGGGGGGGGTTTAGGGTCTCGGGGGGGTTTTGGGGTCTCGGAGGGGGCTTTTGGGGTCCGGGGGGGTTCCCCGTGACCCCCGCCCCCCCAGAGCTGCCGGTGAAGATCCTGACTGCGGAGGGGGCTCGCTACGAGGTGGTGGAGGCGCAGGCGGCCTTCCTGCACTGCCGGGCCTTCGGGGCCCCCGCCCCACAAGTCGAGTGGTGAGACCCCCCCCGGGATCCCCCCACACCCCGGGACCCCCCCTGTAATCCCGGGACCCCCCCCCGGGATCATCGTCACCCTCCCGGAGCCCCTGGGATGCCCCCAGCCCTCGCATCCCCTCCAGGCATCCGTGGGACCCCCCCAGTCCCCCCCCCGGGACACCCCCACACACCCCGGGACCCTCCCTCTAATCCCCGGACCCCCCCTCCAATCCCGGGACCCCCTCCTGGAGGCCCCCCCGGGAGCCCTGGGATGCCCCCAACCCTCGTGTCCCCTCCGGGCATCCATGGGACCCCCCCCGGGACCCCCAATTCCCCCCCCGGGACCCCTCAACCCCCCCCAGTCCCCCAATCCCCCCTCCATCGCCCCCACCACCCCCCTGCCCCCTCCCAAAGCCCCCCCACGACCCCCCCACGACCCCTGGGCCCCCCCCAGGCCCCCAGAATCCCCCCTCAGCCCCCCGTCCCCTCCCAAAGCCCCCCCAAAGCCCCCCCAAATCCCCCCCAAAGACCCCTAACGACCCCCCCACGCCGCCCCCCACGACCCCCCCACGAACCCCCCCACGACCCCCCACGACCCCCCCGCCCCCCCAGGCTGGCCCCGGGGCAGGAGCCCGCCCTGCAGGACGACCGAGCCTTCGTCTACACCAACGGGACCCTGCGGCTGGGCCCGGCCGGGAGGGGGGACGGGGGGGTCTTCACCTGCCGGGCCCACAACGCCCACAGCAACGCCAGCATCAGCGCGCAGCTCGTCGTCAGAGGTAGCCGGGACCCCCCCCCGAAAATTGTGACCCCGGGGTCCTGACCCCCCCCCAGTGATCCTGACCCCCCCCCCCCGTGATCCTGACCCCCCCACAAACAATTATTCTGACCCTTCCCCAACTATCCTGACCCCCCCCCAATTATCCTGAGCCCCCCTCTAATTCTCCTGACCCCCCCCCAATTATTCTGATCCTTCCCCAATTTTTCTGACCTTCCTAATTATCCTGTCCCCCCCCAATTATCCTGACCCCCCCCCCGAGACCCCCAAGTCCCCCCTGGGGCACCCAAGGGCCCCACTGAACCCCTTTGGGACCCCCAAGTGCCCCCCCCTCCCCCTTCCCTCCCCCCCGCTAACCCCCCCGTATTTCCCCCCCCCAGGGGCGACGCGGATCACGACCCCCCCCCGCAACACCACGGCCAAGAAGGGGGAGACGGTGACCTTCCGCTGCGGGGCCGCCTTCGACCCCGCGCTCGCCCCCCGGGGGCTGCAGTGGCTGCGGGGGGGGCGCCCCCTGCCCCAGGACCCAAGTGAGCAGCGGGGATGGGACCCCCCCCCCCCCCCCCTTTCACACCAGTGGGGGAAAAATAATTCATAAATAGTTGATAAATAATTATTAATTAATAAATAATAATAATGATAATAATGATGATAATTATAATAAATAATAATAATGATGATGTCAATAATGACAACAATAATAATAATAAATAAATAATACATGATAATAAAAAATAATAATACACATAATAATTAATAATAACAATAGATAGTAATAATAATGATAATGAGAGTAATAATAATAAATAATAATAAAATTATTAATAAAATTATTAATAAAAATTAATAATAATAATGGTAATAACTGTAATGATAAATAAATAATGATAATAATGATAATGATAAATAATAACAATGATAATTATAAATAAATAGTAATAGTGATAATGACAATAATAATATATAATATACAATATATAATATATAATTATAATATATAATATTAAAAATTAAAGAATAATAATAATAATAATAATAGTAGTAGTAGTAATAATAATAATAATAATGGTAACGATCTGTGCCCCCCCCAGGTACACGGTGGCCGGGGACACGCTGACGGTGGCCAACGTGGACTACGGGGACCAGGGGGGGGTCACGTGCCGGGCGTGGACCCCCCTGGATGCGGCCGAGGCCGAGGCACAGCTCTGGGTTGTGGGTGAGGAGACCCCCCCGGGACCCCCCCGGGACCCCCACCCCGGATCCTGACCCCTGGGACCCCCCCGGGACCCCCGGATCCTCCCCCCTGGGACCCTCCCATGATCCTGACCCCAGTTCCCCCCAGTATGACCCCAATTCTCCCCAGTTCTGCTGCAGTTCTCCCCCAGTATGCCCCCAGTTCCCCCCAGTTCCCCCCCAGTTTCCCCCCAGTTTCCCCCCAGTTCCCCCCAGTCCCCCCCAGTATTCCCCATTCTCCCCCAGCAGCCCCCTCCCGCCCCACGCCCGCACCCCCCCGGCCTCCCCTTGACCTCACCTGAAGCCCCCCCGACCCCCGTGCCCCCCCTGACCCCCGTGCCCCCCCCGCCCCCCCCAGGCCGGCCGGGCCCCGTGCGGGACCTGCAGCTCTGGGACGTGAGCGAGCGGCGAGCAAACCTCAGCTGGACCCCGGGGGACGACCACAACAGCCCCATCGAGAGTAGGGGGCGGGGGGGGGCTGGGGGGTCTTTGGGGGGGGCTGGGGGGGGCTTGGGGGTCTTTGGGGGCGGCTGGGGGGGGCTCTGAGCTGTTTTGGGGGGGCTGGAGGGGGTCTCTGTGCTGTTTTAGGGGGGTCCTGGGGGGGCTATATGCTCTTTTTGGGGGGGCTGGGGGGGTCTCTGAGCTGTTTTGGGGGGGTCCTGGGGTTTTGGGAGGGGTCTATGGGATGGGATGGGGGCTGGTTTTTTTTTTGGGGGGTGTCTATGGGTTTCTGGGGGGGTCTATAGGGTTCTGGGGGGGTCAATGGGATTTTGGGGGGTTCCGCATCATTCTGGGTTGCCTATGGGGTTGGGGGTCTATGGGGTTTTGGGGGGGTCTTTTTTTTTGGGGGGGTGTCTATAGGGTTCGGGGGGGTCTATAGGGTTCAGTGGGGTTCAATAGGATTTTTGGGGGCTTCCGCATCACTCTGGGGGTCTCTATGGGCTTGGGGGGGGGTCTACCTTTTTGGGGGTGTCCCAGGAGCACTTTGGGGGTGCCGCGTGTTCCCTGACCCCCCCCCTCATTATTTTTCCCCCCCCCCAGAGTTCGTGGTGGAGCAGGAGGAGGAGATTTTTGGGGCCGGGCGCTTCGTGGAGGTGCTGACGGTGCCGGGGGGGCAGCCCTGGGCCCCCCTCCAGCTCTCCCCCTACGGCCGCTACCGATTCCGCGTCCTGGCCGCCAACGCCTACGGCCGGGGGGAGCCCAGCCCCCCCAGCGACCCCGTCAGCACCCCCCCGGCAGGTGAGAGACCCCCCCCAAAAAAATACACCCCCCCTAAAAAAACAATCAACCCCAAAATCCCGATAATCGCCCCCAAAATCCCAATAATCAGCCCCAAAACCCTAATAATCCTCCCCCCAAGGGGTGACCCCATAACCCCCCCCCAAAAAAAAGCACCCCCCCAAAAAAATAATGAACACCAAAATCTCAATCATCGCCCCCAAAATGCCAATAATCACCCCCAAAATCCCAGTAATTGCCCCCAAAACCCCAATAATCCTCCCCCAAGAGGTGACCCCATAACCCCTGAGGGGGGCTGAAGACCCCATAACCCCCCCCCAAGCCCCATAACCCCCCCCCAAAAAAAAGCCAACCCCCCCCCAAAAATAATGAACCCCCCCAAACCCCAATAACCCCCCCCCAAGACCCCAATAACCCCCCCAAAGGGATCCGGGGGCTTTGTGGGGTCCCTGAGCCCCCCCCAAATGGGATTTTTGGTGGGGGGGGCACGGGGGGGGTCATTCTGAGCCTCTTTGTGTCCCCCCCCCCCAGCTCCTGAGCTCAACCCCGGGGGGGTCAAGGGGGAGGGCAACGAGACCGACAACATGGTCATCACCTGGCAGGTGGGGGGCGCGGGGGGGGCACGGGGGGGTCTGGGGGGGGTCTTTGGGGGAGGGCTGGGGGGAGTTTGGGGGGGGGCTGGGGGGGGGTTGGGGGGCTATGGGGGGTTATAGGGGGGCTTTGGGGCTGGGGAGGGCGTGGGGGGGGCACGGAGGGGGCACGGGGGGGGGCTTGGGGGGGGTTATGGAGGGATTTGGGGGGGTTTAGGAGGGTCTGGGGGGGGTTGGGGGGTTCTGGGGGGAAATGGGGGGGTTCTGGGGGGGCTTTGGGGCTGGGGGAGCGCGGGGGGGGCACGGGGGAGTCACGGGGGGGGTCCTGGGGGTCTTTGGGGTGGGTCACAGGGGGGTGCAGATGGCTACGGGGGGGGGGTCTCGGGCACTTTTAGGGGATTTTTTTAGGGCTTTTTGGCTCGGGGGGGGGCCTAAAAAAAAAGGGGGGGGGGCTCATCCATGTGCCCCCCCCCCCCAAAATAAAAATCCCCCCCCCCGCAGCCGCTGTCCCCCGGGGACTGGAACGCCCCCGAGGTCCGGTACCGGGTGCAGTGGAGACCCCTGGAGCCGGGGGGGGGCCCCTGGAGCGAAAAATTGGTGGGGGCCCCCCCCGTGGTGGTGGGGGGCGCCCCCCCCTTCAGCCCCTTCCAGATCCGTGTCCAGGCCCAGAACCAGGCGGGGAAGGGGCCCGAGCCCCCCCTCGTGGTGGGGTACTCGGGGGAGGACAGTGAGTGGGGGGGGATGGGGGGGGGATAATGGGGGGGGGTGAAAAAAAATGGGGGTGAAAAGTTATTGGGGAATAAAAAAAATTGGGGTTAAAAAAATGGGGGGGTAAAAAAAAAATTGGGAGGGTCAAAAAATATGGGGGGGGGGAAAAATTGGGTGAAAAAAAAATTGGGGTGAAAAAATTCGGGGGGGAAATGGGGGGGTGAAAAAAAATGGGGGTGAAAAAATATTGGGGGTGAAAAAATATTGGGGGGGTAAAAAATTGGGTGGGAAATTGGGGGGCTAAAATAATGGGGGCGGTAAAAAAAATGGGCAAAAAAATCGGGGGGGTAAAACGGGAGGTGAAAGGGGGGGCCCTAAAGGGGGGGGCAAGGGGGGGGACCCCAAAAATGGGGAAAAGCCAAAGAAGGGAGTCCTAATTTTTTTGGGGTGTCCCTATTTTTTTTGGGGGGGTCCCAATTTTTTGTGGGTGTCCCAGTTTTTTCGGGGGGGGGGGTCTCATCCTTGTCCCCCCCCCGCAGCCCCCCTGGCGTTCCCCGAGAACGTGGGGGTGGAGATCCTCAACAGCAGCAGCGTGCGGGTGCGATGGAGCCTGGGGGGGGGCCCCAAAATGCTGCGGGGGCACCTCCGGGGCTTCCGGGTAAGGGGGGGCACGGGGGGGTCGTGGGGGGGTCATGGGGGTTGTGGGGGGGCATGGGGGGGTCATGGGGAGGGATCTGGGGGGGCTTGGGGGACTCTGTGAGCTTCTGGGGGGGGCCTGGGGGGGATCTAGGGGGGCCTGGGGGGGTCTGGGGGCTTCTGGGGGGGGGCCTGGAGGGGTCTGGGGGCTTCTGGGAGGGGGCTGGGGGGGGCCTGGAGGCTTCTGGGGGGGGTCGGGAGGGGTCTGGGGGGGATCTGGGGGGGCTTGGGGGGCTCTGTGGGCTTCTGGGGGGGGACTGGGGGGGATCTGGGGGGGTCTGGGGGCTTCTAGGGGGGGATCTGGGGGGTCTGGGGGCTTCTGGGGGGGGATCTGGGGGGGCTGGGGGTGTCTGGAGGCTTCTGGGGGGGCCTGGGGGGGGCTGGGGGCTTCTGGGGGGGGTCGCGAGGGCTCTGGGGGGGTCCCCACGTCCTGCCCCCCCCCCAGGTGCAGTACTGGCGCGAGGGCTGGGTGGGGGAGCGGGCCCGGCGCCAGGCCCCCCCCGCGGCCCCCCCAGGCCCCCCCCCCACGGCCCCCCCCGGGGTGCTGACGGTGCTGGGCGACGCCGGGGGGGCCGTGCTGGGGGGGCTGCGGCCCTGGAGCCGCTACCGGCTGCAGGTGGTGGTCTTCAACGGGAGGGGGGACGGCCCCCCCAGCGAGCAGATCCGCTTCGAGACCCCCGAGGGAGGTGAGAGACCCCCCCCCAAAAAAAAAAATACCCCCCCCAAAAACAAACACCTCCCAAATAAAATAAATAATAAAATAAATACAAAAAAAAAAAAAAAAAGAAAAAACACGCCCTCCAAAAAATCCCCCCCCCAAATAAATCAATTCCCCTCTTTGGGACCACCCGGAGCCCCAAATCTGCCCCAAATCCCCCCTGAGACCCCCAAATCCCCCCCGGGACCCCCAAACCTGCCTCAAATCCCCCCAGGACCCCCCTCAACCCCTCTCAGGACCCCCAAATCTGCCCCAAATCCCCCCTGGGACCCCCCAAATCCCCCCTGAGACCCCCAAATCCGTCCTGAGACCCCCCAACCTGCCCCAAAATCCCCCCAGGACCCCCAAATCCCCCCCTGGGATCCCCCCAACCTTCCCCCAAATCCCCCCCGCCCCCCCCCACCCCTCCCCAGGCTCCCCCCTCTCCACTTCGGGGTCCCCCCCCGGGGGTCCCTGACCCCCCCTGCCCCCCCAGTGCCGGGCCCCCCCGAGGAGCTGCGCGTGGAGCGGGTGGGGGACAGCGCCCTGGCCCTGGCCTGGAAGCGCCCCCGGCACCCCAACGGCGTCCTCACGGGCTACGTGCTCCAGTACCAGCAGGGTGAGGGCACTGGGAGCACTGGGAGCACTGGGAGGGGGCTGGGAGAGGGGAACGGGGGCCTGGGGGGCGCTGGGAGGGGAGTGGGGGGCACTGGGACGAGGGAATGAGGGCTTGGGGGGTGGCGGGAGGGAAATGGAGGGCACTGGGAGAGACTGGGAGCACTGGGAGGGTGCTGGGAGGGGGAAATGGGGGCTTGGGGGGCACTGGGAGGGGACTGGGAGCACTGGGAAGTGGCACTGGGGGCACTGGAAGGAACTGGGGGGGCATTGGGAAGAACTGGGGGGTACTGGGGGGTACTGGGAAGAACTGGTGGGGCAGCTGGAGGTCACTGGGAGGAACTGGGGGCTACTGGGAGGATCTGGGAGCTACTGGGAGGCCCTGGGAAGAACCGGAGGAGCACTGGGAAGAACCGGACGCTTACCGGGGGGACCTGGGTGGGGGTCACCGGCTGACCCGTGTCCCCCCCCCCAGAGAATGCCTCGGGGCCCCCCCTGGAGCTGGCGCTGCCCCCCGGGACCCTCAACGCGTCCCTGAGCCGCCTGCAGCCCCGCGCCCGGTACCGCCTGGCCCTGAGCGCCAGCACCCGAGCGGGGCACGGCCCCCCCCTGCTGAGAGTGGGCAGCCTGCGGCCGGAGCCCGGTGAGGGGGGGCACGGGGGGTGATACCAGGGGGCTATGGGGTGATACTGGGGGGCTGGGGGGTGATACTGGGGGGATTGGGGGTGATACTGGGGGGATTGGGGGTGATACTGGGGGGCTGGGGGCTACCAAAAGGGGGTGGGGGGGCTGGAAAGTGTCATTGGGGAGGGAAACTGGGAGCACTGGGAGCTAACTGGGAGCACTGGGAAGCAACTGGGAGCACTGGGGAGGAACTGGGAGCACTGGGAGGCAACTGGGAGCACTGGGAGGGGAACTGGAAGCTAACTGGGAGCTAACTGGGAGCTGTGGGAGCTAACTGGGCGCACTGGGGGGAGGAACTGGGAGCTAACTGGAAGGAACTGGGCACACTGGGGGGGCTCTCTAGGACCCCTGGGGTCCCCCAGAGGCAGGACTCGCCCTGGGGGGGGGATCCCAATTTTTGGGGCCCCCCCTCGGTGTACGGCTGACCCCCCCCCCCCTCCCAGTGCTCCCAGTTCTGGGCAGCGTACTGGTGTCGGAGGTGGGGGAGGATTTCACCGTCCTGCTCTGGACCCTCGCCCACCCCCAGGACAACGTCGAGTTCGAGGTCCAGTACATGAACAAAACCAGTAAGGGCGCCAAACTGGGGGCACTGGGGGCGGGGGGGGGGGCGTTTTTATATTGGGGGGGCACTTTTTATATGGGGGGGGGAAATATTGGGGGGGCACTGGGGTTAAATGGGGTCAAGGGGGGTTGGTGGTGCGGGGGGGGGGTATATTTTTGGGGGGGGGATTAATTTTAATTGGGGGGGTATTTGTATTTCGGAGGGAAGTATTTTAATTTTGGGGGGGGGATTATTTTTATTTGGGGGGAGTATTTTTATTTTTGGGGGGCTATTTTAATTGGGGGGGGCATTATTTTTATTAAGGGGGGGATAATTTTTATTTCGGGAGAGGATTATTTTTATTTGGGGGGGTATTTTTATTTGGGGGGGTATTTTTATTTGGGGGGAGGATTGTTTTTATTGGGGGGGGATTATTTTGGGGGGGGGGAATATTGGGGGAGCAGAATATTGGGGGGGGAATATAGAGGGGTGAGGCGGTTTGGGGGTCAATAACGGGGTTTAGGGCTAAAGGGGTGGCCCCGGGGGGGGGTTTATTTTTTTTTTTGTGACCCCCCCCCGCCGTGCCCCCCCCCAGGAGCCCCGGAGGAGCCGTGGCTGGTTTCGGGGCGCGCCAACTCCTCGCTGCGGCAGTACCGCCTGGGGGGGCTGCGCCCCGGCACCTCCTACCGGGTGCAATTCGTGGGGCGCAACCGCTCGGGGGACAGCGTGGCCTTCTGGGAGAGCGAGGTGCAGACCAACGGGACACGTGAGTCCGCCCCCCCCCAGAAAAAAAAAAAAACAAAAAATTAAAAAAAATTAAAAAAAATCCCCCCCCGATTCGGTGTTTGGGAAGGATGGAAATTGATGGGGATGCGCTGGGGGCACTCGAAACCGTCATTTGGGGTCGTGGGGGGAGCCCTGAAACCACCTCCTGAGGATTGGAGGAGAGTGAACCCCCCCCCCCAAAAAAAAAAATAAATAGAAAAAATTCCCCCCCTGGCTTTTGGGAAGCCTTGAAACCGACACTGGTGCGCTGGGGGCACTCGAAACCGTCATTTGGGGTCCTGGGGGGAGCCCCAAAACCACCCCCTGAGGCCTGGAGGAGCTTGAACCCTGCCCCCCCCCAAATAAAAGTAATTCTGGAGGAGATTGCCCCCCCCCCTCCATGGGGACCCTTGACACCGCTCCCAGCCTCACGGGGGGGGGCTCGAAACTCTCTTTTTCCCCTGAAAACCTCCCCGCAGGTCGCTCAATCTCCCAAAAAAATCACATTTTCCTGACGGGGGTGCCACGAGGGTGGGTCCCTGAGGTTGGAGCCCCCCCCTAATTTTTTTTCACCCCCCGCCCCCCCCCGCAGTGGTGCGCAGCCTGGCGGGGGGGTTCGCCACCGAGGGCTGGTTCATCGGCTTCGTCAGCGCCGTGGTGCTGCTGCTGCTCCTCCTCCTCATCCTCTGCTTCATCAAGCGCAGCAAGGGGGGCAAGTATTCGGGTGAGCCCCCCCACCACCACCCCCACCCCGGGACCCCCCCCCCCCAAAAAAAAAAATATAACGACCTCAGGGCCCCTCAGGGTTGTAAATGGGGCTTGTTGGGATCCTGAATTTGAGGGGGGGTCCCCATGGATTTAAAGGGTCCTAAGAAAGGGAGGGGGGTCCTGAAGGTTTGGGGGGGGTCCTGAATTTGAGGGGGGGTCCCCATGGATTTAAAAGGTTCTAAGAAATTGGGGGGGGGGGGCTATAAGGTTTGGGGAGGTCAGGGGGGAGGCACAAAGTCTTGGGGGGGGTCCCCGGGGTTTGGGGGGGGGGTCCTGGGGGTCCCCAAGGCTCGGGGGGGGTCCTCGGGGTCTGGGGGGGTCTGGGGGGGTCCCAACCCCCCCATTTGGCTGTGCCCCCAGTGAAGGACAAGGAGGACACGCAGGTGGACTCGGAGGCCCGGCCCATGAAGGATGAGACCTTCGGGGAGTACAGGTGAGGGGGCGTGGCCTAACGGAGGGGGCGTGGCCTAAAAGGGTGTGGTCCAAATAGGGGCGTGGCCTAAATGCGTGGGGGCGTGGTCTAAAGGGGGAGGGGGCGTGGCCATGCAAAACAGGGCGGGCAAAGGGAGGAGCGTGAGGCTGTGAGCGAAGGGGGCGGGGCTTAAAATTAAGGGGCGGGGTTGTCTGCAAAGTGGGCGTGGCTTGCTGAGGTGGGCGTGGCCAGAGCTTTGAGCACCCTTCACTGCTGCCTGGCTAATTGACAGCTAATTGCCCCCCCCAGTCATTAACTGCCCCCCCCCGCTCATTGCCCTCCCCACTAATTGCCCGAGGGGCGGAGCTTCCTGGCTTTGGCCCCGCCCTTTTTGCTTTGGCCACGCCCCTTTTGCTTTGGCCCCGCCCCCTCCTGATGCTCTGTCTCCTCCCCCCCGCTGTCGCTAACGCAGGTCCCTGGAGAGGTAAGGGGGGGTGGGGGGGCACTTGGGGGGGGGGACTTGGGCGGGGGGGCACTTGGGGGTAAGAATTGGGGGGGGCAGGGGCTGGGCAGGACACGGGGGGGGTCCCTGGGAGGGACAATGGGGGGGGGGGCACCCCCCAATTTGGGGAGGGGCAGCGGGTTCCCTCTGCGTCCCCTGGGGGGGGGAGGGGGGGAACACCTTGGGGGGGGGGGAGGGCTGTCCCCTGACCCCCCCCCCACCCCCCCGCATGTCCCCTGATGCCCGGGGTTGATGAGGATGAGGATGGGCGTGACCGCGGTAACGGCGACAATGACGATGACCATGACAATGACCATGACCATGGCCATGACAACAATGACAATGACAATGCCCATGACAACAATGACTGTGACAGTGACGGCCATGACAATGCCCATGACAACGATAACAATGACGTGAGGATGACGCGCCGATGACTGTGGCCATGGTGGCGATGACCATGACCATGACAATGACCATGACCATGACGATGATGCCCATGCCCATGATAACGATAACCAGGACCATGACACCCATACCCACGCCCATGATGATGATAACCATGACCGTGCCCATGAGGACAATGCCCATGAGAACAATGACGATGCCAACGGCCATGATGACGATAACCATGACCTTGGTGACAATGCCCATGCTAACGACGATGATGCCCATGCCCATGACAACGATAACCATGACAAGATGACAATGCCCATGGCCATGATGACAATACTCATGATAATGATGACGATACCCATGATAACGATGACGAAAGCCATGATAACGATGACGATGCCCATCACCATGATGACGATACCCACACCCATGACGATACCCATGACCATGATGACAATGCCCATGCCCATGACG
Source organism: Aythya ferina (assembly GCF_964211825.1). Taxonomy (NCBI): domain Eukaryota; kingdom Metazoa; phylum Chordata; class Aves; order Anseriformes; family Anatidae; genus Aythya; species Aythya ferina. Next base: position 13,824 of record NW_028180737.1, read on the forward strand.
CCCATACCCACAGCCATGCCCATGCCCACACCCACCACAACCCCACCACCCACAACAACCACCCCAACCGCGCCCCCTCCCCTAACACACCTCCCCCCCCCCGCAGCGAGGCGGAGGAGAAGGGCTCGGGCTCGGGCTCGGGCGGGGGCTCGGGCGCGGGGTCCCGGGGCGGGGGCCGTGCGCGGCGGGCAGCGAGGACAGCCTGGCGGGCTACGGCGGCAGCGGGGACGTGCAGTTCAACGAGGACGGCTCCTTCATCGGACAGTACCGCGGGCCCGGCGCCGGCCCCGGCAGCTCGGGCCCGCCAGCCCCTGCGCGGGGCCCCCCCTTGACTGAGGGGGGGCACCTCGTGGCTGGGGGGGGCACCTCGTGGCTCTGGGGGGACGTCGTGGCTCTGGGGGGACCCCTGTAGTTGGGGAATCCCATTTTTGGGGGGAAATCCCATGGTAGGGGGCATGGGGGAGAGCGTCGTGGTAAAGGGGGGGCCCCCGTGGAGTAGTGCTGGTGTGGGGGAGGGCACCTTGGCACTGGGGATTCCCCCCCCCAAAAAAACCACAAACTGGGGGCATGGTAAAGTGGGGGGGCACGTTGTAGTGGGGGGTGCTCCCTGAACAAGGGGGCCCCCCCCATAACAAGGGGACACCCCCAGGACAAAGGGACAGCCCCGCAACAATGGGACCCCCCCAAAAACAATGGGACACCCCCCCAAACAATGGGACCCCACCACAACAATGGGACCCCCCCCCACAACAAAGGGACCCCCCCATAACACCCCCCCCAGCCTTTGACACCCCAAAGTCAAAGCCCCCCCCCAACACGAGGGCTCCCTCCCCCCCCCCAGCAAAGGGCCCCCCCACATCCAAGCCCTCCCCCCCCCCCCCCCAAATCCCCCCATCACTGCCAAAGGGGGGGGGAACCCCTAAATGTCCCCCCCCCCCAGCCCATGCAAGGGATGGGGAAGGAAGAGGCTGGGGGGGGGCGCCCCAAAATTCACCTCTTGGTGGGGGGGGGGACAAGACACGACCCTCGTTGGATTTAGCCAAATATTGAGCCCCCCCCCAAAAAAAACACAAAACACAGACACCTGGGGGCTCCTTCAGACCAAATTTTGGGGGGGGTCCCAAGATTTCAGCCCCCCCCCCCATTTCTGAATGCATCTCACGGCGCGGCCTTGGCAACTCCCACCCGAGCCGAGCGGGGAGGGGGTGCCCCCCCAATGCCCCCCCCGTGTGCCCCCCCCTTTCTAAGACCCCCCCCCAAATTCCTGCCCCCCCCCAATCCCAATTTTGCGCCCCCCCCCCCCCCGTGTCGCCCTCGTGCTGGTGTCGTAGCTTTTGTAGCCCCCCCCCCCCCCCCGTGTTTGTGGTGCCCCCCCCTTTGTGCCCCCCCCCCCGCCCCCTATACATATGTACAGCGCGGAATTGTACAAAACCAGAAAAAAAAAGAGAAAAAAAAAAAAAACAAAAAAAATATACAAAAACGAAACCAAAAAAAGAAAGAAAGGAAAAAGAAATAAAGAATAAAAAAAATGGGGAAAAAAAGAGCGAAACGAAGCAAAATCGGGACGGAATGACGAATAAATGCCCCAAAACGGGGGAACGCCAGCAGCCTGTGCCTCTATAGGGGTGCCCGGGACACCAAGGGGGGGTCTGGGGGGGGCTACGGGTCTCTATAGGGGCTCTGGGGAGGCTATAGGGGGGCTATAAGGGGTCTGTGGGAGACTATGGGGCTCTATAGGGTGTCTATATGCATCTGCGGGGGGGTGTGGGGGATCTATAGGGGCCTATAAGATCTGTAGGGTTCTGTATGGCTCTATAGGCATCTAGGAGATCTATAGGGTCTATGGGGACCTATGGTATCTATGAGAGCTATGGGGGGGGGTCTATGGGGTCTATGGAGAACTATAGGGCTCTATAGGGGTCTATGAGATCTATGGGGCTCTACAGGGGTCTATCAGATCTATAGGGCTCTGCCTATAGGGGTCTATAGGCACCTATGGGCTCTATAGGGATCTATAGGATCTATAGGGGCTACAGCAGTCTATGGGAATCTAAAGGGCTCTATAGGCATCTATGGGATTTGGAAGAACTGATAAGGATTTATAGGGTCTATAGGAATCCACAGGGCTCTATGGGAATCTGTAGAGGTCTATAGGCATCTATGGGATTTACAAGGCTCTATTGGCATCTATAGGGATCTATAGGCATCTATGGGCTCTATAGGGGTCTGTGGGGATTTATGGGGGTCTAAAGGGTTCTATAGGGATCTACAGGGGTCTATGGGAATCTATAGGGCTATAGGATCTATAGGATTCTACAGGATCTGTAGGGATCTATAGGACCCATAGGATCTATAGGGATCTATGGGGTCTATAGGGACCCATAGAGATCTATAGGGGTCTATAGGATCTATAGGGATCTGTGGGATCGATATGGATCTATAGGGATCTACAGGGATCTATAGGATCTGTAGGGCTCCATAGGATCTATAGGACCCATAGGATCTATAGGACCCATAGGATCTATAGGGATCTATGGGGTCTATAGGGACCCATAGAGATCTATAGGGGTCTATAGGATCTATAGGGATCTGTGGGATCGATATGGATCTATAGGGATCTACAGGGATCTATAGGATCTGTAGGGCTCCATAGGATCTATAGGACCCATAGGATCTATAGGACCCATGGGATCTATCGGCTCTGTAGGGCTCTATGGGGTCCATAGGCTCACTCCATGGGTGGCTCCGGGGGGTCCTCGGTCTCGGTGGGCGTGGCCAGGGGTGGGCGTGTCCCTTTGGCCCCGCCCCCGCCGCCATCGCCCCTCTCCGCCTCCCGCCGCCGCCGCGCGCCGCGGCCGGCACCGGCGCGAACCGGCCCGAACCGGAACCGGAACCGGAACCGGGCACCGGGAACCGGAACCGGAACCGGGCACCGGGAACCGGGGGGGAGGCCATGGAGGCCGGGGGGGCCGGGGCCGCCTCCGCCTCCCCCCGCAGCGCCCCGGGGGGGGGCCGGGGCCGGGGGCCGGGGCTGAACCGGGGACCGGGGGGGGGGGCG
>NW_028180736.1:0-16847 GCF_964211825.1 Aythya ferina
TTCATGATGTGAACATATATTTGGGATGTTGTGACATGGAGTGCTTGTTTTTTGTGTATTGAATATCTGTTCTCATTGTCTTGCTTACTTTATTTCTGAAATATAAGGTATTTAAAACATCACAGTTGCCATGTAAAATATACACATATATATTTGAAATCAGTCCAGTTATGAGCATAAAGAGTAAGAAATGACACAACTGAGCTGAAAGAGCAGATCGCAAAGCTCCTATCGAGTGTACTGTCACCATTTCTTGTTTTTTTTTTCTTCCTTGACCCTCTCAATGAAGTTTTTTTTCCCAGTAATTTTGAAGGAAGCAAATCATTTCCCCAAATCATATGTCCCCAAATATGTCTAGCTTTGAGAAAATTATATTTTCCTTAGCAGAGCAGTAACTGAAATTAAGCTGAAATTAGTGAGGTACAGCGTATGGCATGTTTTACACAAGGGAAAATTAGGTCAATCAATATTATGGCTTCTGGCCATCTACCTATAGACCAGTAGAAAAAAATATCATGGAAACCTCTGCAATCCTCATAGAAAAGATCCGTAAGCTGCCTTAGTCCTTTCATAACTCCTGCTATAAATCAGTATAAGAGAGGCCATGTCCTTAGTGGTTTCTGCAGCATTTTCTCCCTCTGCACAACGGCTTACACTAGAAGCTTCAAACTGTGACTAAAAAGTTGGGAAAGGCTGAACCAAAACCCATTTGCTTTCATCATAATGTTTTTTTCTTTGCAGCAAACATGTTGTTCTGTTTTTGTTGTTGTTGTCATTTTTATTATTATTATTTTCACCTTCAGATTATGATTTGATCAGTCTCCAAAACGTGCCTATTGATGTGGGAAGGCAGCAACATAGTCTCCTGGACCTGAGTAGGGCAGTTACTGGGGTATGGGCATGTGGCTGACCGAAGCAAAAGTGGAGCCTGCCAGGTGGACCCATCCCTATTTGTTTAGCTTTAAACCAATGAGTACTGGAGACCAAACAGGATTGTATCTTGAACAAGACTGATGATATGACTACATAGTCTCTTGCCTGTGGCATGAGTTCCTGATAAATGTGTGCTGAGGACCATTTTGAGTTTGCTTTGGTGAGAACTTGTCTAGATGCCACCTACATAGATCAACATCTTGTGGTGCGAACTGTAGTTGTATTGTATGTATGAACATAGCAGAAGATGTGGATATAACATTTATAATCCACATAGGTTTTTACTGATACTTTCTTTTCTGGCATCTCACATATTAGCCATGAATTGAATTGGACTGTTAGTAACTTCAACAACTTTTCTGAGTCCTAGATCTGGATGCAATTAAATAATAATAATAAAAATAAAAATACAACATGAGTGACAAGATATTAATATTTAAAAAAAAATAATTCTGTTTTGTACAAAATATCCTGTGAAACACACATCTTTTATGGGAGAAACTATTTTCAAGTGTATTTACACACACATTTAGCTTAGCTCAGAAACAAAAGGACTCTTCATGACTCACTCTTGCTGTTATGTTATATATAACAGCTTGCTTTAACTTTTTTTTTTTTAATGATTTTCTTTATTCTTTTTTCACTTCATGCTCTTACTAAAGCATTTTTCTAGTAATGCCTCATAAAAAAATGTTCCCGATTCATGCAAAGTAAAGTCTGAGTAGATGGAAACCCTTGCTCTTGAAATTATAAAGTGGTATATACAGAAACATTGCAAATTTCCCACTTCATCAGACCTTCAGTTTTAAATCAAGGATAGTAATGAGGTTGATTTCTAGAGCAGGTAATTCTGACTATGAAGACAGCATCATAAGTCTCAGATTGATTGGCCTTGAATTTCTCATCACTACATATTGTATGATACCACACATTTGAGCCATTTCTTTAATCACAGCATTTAAATCCAGAACACAACTATCCTAAAAGGTAAGAAAATTTAAATATCTTTTTGGAAGCTATTTACACCTGTACTACCCAGCTGGGGTTATAAGGAAAGGTTTAACCAGAGGGAAATGGAATTTGCCATGAAGTGCTCCTGATCCTGCTTTGGAAGAATGGGGTTATGCAGATGAAGATAGGAGAAATAAGAAAGGAGCATGTTTTTAAGAAGATGTTATCTTAGTATAAATACTTGGTAAAGGATAAATAAAGTGTGGGGTCAGCATTTCCACATATTGCAGTATCAAACCTGGGATTTGTGTTATATCAAGGTATTCTAAAAATGAAGTTATCCTGATGGGTTTTATATCTATTGCTAAGAATCCCACACATAAACATGAAATTCTTATATTTAGAAGCTTATCACAGCAAACTCTCAATGCTGAAACATTCTTTTTCACTGATGCACCACACTGGTCATAAATTCAGTCATTACCTGAATTCAGCCATTAGTCATGGATCTTTGCTTTTCTTGTTCACATGAGTTAATAAGCTACATACTTAGGCAGGTTATTTTTATCAAAATAAATATAAAAAATCTGTCTCATCCTTTGCTGAGAGATGCAGTCTGTCAATGTCATGAAGGGCAATTATTTTGGTATTGATTCTGAAAAATTCAGATCTGTGCACTTCAAAGGGTTAAACACTTTCTGTCTGTGCAACAGTTAGAGCTATGAAGTGTTGGAGTTGCTATAGAAACTGTGCATATTTGATTCAAGTGAAAGAATAAACAACCTCTTTTTATATCTCAAAGATAAATGAAATTTGGCCCTGGACTTTGTGTGAAGTTATTATAAATACTTTTAAATCACTCCAAAAAGAAAGATTTTCTGGGGAGGGGGAGGGAGAGGAGGAAAAGGGAGGGGAGAGGTGGGAAGAGGAAGAAAAAGAAAAAGAAAAAAAAAAATCCTGAAGTAAACAATAAAACAAGGTTGAGAAAAGTCCATAGTGATGTCTCCTCCTGCTCCACAGAAGATCTCATAGGATCTGGTGTAACTCATAGGATCACAGTGGATCTGGAGCAGTGGATCCAGCACTTGGCAGCCTGTACCATACAGCCAGGGCTCCTGCAGCTGGGGGTGATGCTGCCCCAGTGGAACTGGGGAGAGATGGTCAATGAGGAGCTCATGCAGCAAGCCCTGGCCTCCCAAGCTCATTGGAAAGCCTGTGATATGCCCTGTTGGTTCATTTGCTGTCCAAAGACTTCTTGAGACCCTTTTGTCAGCGTTTGGTTTGTGTGTACACACTGCAAAAGCAAACAGACAGAAAACAAGAGACAATGCAATCGTTCTCAGTATCAATTTTTCCCTTTTATGCAGTGAAGAGGGAAGGGACCACCTTTCAAACTCTCGTCCCTCTGTACTAGCAGCCATCCCATGACAGTCATTTCATGGTCAGAGGCCATTAGATACTGTTAGGAAATCAGTGGTCAAAACTTAGATTTTCTGAGAGGAAAACATGATATTTAATTAACAGATATGTTCTATGGGAATAATATCCCTCCCACATGAATTTTTTTTTTTTTTTTTTTTTTTTTTTTTTTTAAGAAATATATTTTCTTTTTCAGGTTGAAAAGTTAAAAAATCGAGAAGGGGTTGGGGAGGGGGAATATTTTAAAGTATCTTTCCTCTTTCTATACATAAACACTGATCACGCTGCAGAACCTCCTTCATATTTTTTTTTGCAGGTTACTACGGACAATGTGCTGGACAAATTTCTGCTGAACATGTTAGTCCTCCAAAACTTCACGTGCCAACACTTTGTAACTCTTTGTTTGCCACACTGTTTATTCAAGTGCCTGCAGAGCAGGCACTTGCTTATGCACTGAGCAACATGAGCAATAGCTGCCATAGGTGTAATCCTTGACCCTTTCTCAATGGAAAAGAACACATTCAAGGAAAGGCTTTGTTCAAGGGAATTAAAGAAACAGGACTTTCACTTAGAGCAGGAAGTAATCAGGCTGACAGGGCTCTGCCATTCCCGTGGGAGCCCATGGTTGAAATTACCCACCCTTATCCACACAGGTTGCAGAGATGAGAGTCCTTTGGGAAATAACAGCATTTGTTCTGCCTGACTGGCTGGGCTGCAGCAGCCGGTGGGTCTTGGGTAGTGGCAAGAGATGTTTTTTTTTGATGGATAGCTGCCAGAGTAGTGGTGTGAATGCAGATTGTCTGAAGGAAGGGACAACAACCCTTGTCCAAGAAAAACAAGAGCAACAAAAAACAATACACATAGGTTCATATGATTTGTTCACATAGGTTTGATTGGCAGACCTTTTATTGCTGGAGGGAGTTGCATGACTTTGCTCTTCAATCTGTAGTGCCCATGTGTGATCTTACATTGATTTTGGGGCTAATTAATGAAACTCAGCTTATTTGTAGGCTGAACTTGGAAGATCTGTTGTAAAGCTGATGGTGTTGTGCCTGGTGAAGCAACATAGTTGTGTTATTGACTTCATATGTATTGACAAAAACCATAATGCTGCCAGGTTCAGTAATTAAGCCACATATAGGTTTTCACATGGCAAAAATGTAAGAAGAATTGAATCACAGTTATTTTGCTTTCATGTTTTGCAGAGCCTTGTTTGTAAGAGAATATTAAAAAAAAAAATAAAGTGCTGTACAAATGACTGCAGAAGTGATACATTACCTGAAGTAGCAGAAGGGCACTATATGCATGGCAGCAATGACATGTGAACTTGTAGCCAAGCAATGAATCCCACGTCCACATTTCTAACACAGTCCTGTTTCAATTATTTTCCATGCAGTAAGTGACACTTACAACCTCTAAGTTGGAACAAATTGTTTCTTTTTTTTTTCTGCCCTGACACTTTTTGCACCTTCTGCAGAGGAAAAGGAGGTGTCAAACACATATGAAATAAGGTAACATTGAAGGGACAGGGAAATAAATTGCTTGAGAAGTAAGTGTTTTTCTTGCTCAAACTTCTGTGCTCCTTCAGAGCTTTGTGGCTTTTGCTCCGACATGAGCTCCTTGAGAAGCTCTAATTTTCCTCCAGTAAAACTCAGCTCAGTGCCGTTCGATATGCAGAGGGGCTGAAGAACAGGGAAGAGGAGCAAATGGGCAAAAAGTATGGGCCTGTCTGGCTTTTTACCTCTGCACTGCTCCAAGTGTGATAGTTGTGATGTTGTTTTAACTTAATGTGATCTTCACGTGAAAACACTCCCCACTGTAAGTGCTGCTGGTAGTTACTTGCAAAAGGCTTCCTATGTATCATTTCAGGCCCCCCATCCATGCAGGTTTCTAACAGATTAAGTCGGTACCTCTTTTTTTTTTTTTTTTTTTTTTTTTTTTTTTTTTTTTTTTTTTTCCAGCCTTCAAGATACACCTGAAGGTTTTAAGAGGAGATCCAGACTGTTGGACACTGCTGAGATCAGTGGTTAGCAATCACACAAGCTGGTGGCCAGCAGAAGCATGGAGAGAAGATGGAACAGCAGCTGGTTTGGTGTGGTTAGGTTTGGAGGAGATAAGGAGTAGCAGCCAGTGAAGGAGCTTGAGATGAAGCTGACAGGTGGGGGTTAATGTGTTATATATGAGGGGATAATTTGACCACAAAGTGTGAGGAGAAGGAAACACAGCTCCCAAAAAGCAGCCCTAGGGTAGAAAGATTAGAGGGGAGAACTGGGCTTGGCTCAACTGAGTTTTATGGCAGTAAATAGGAATTTGGTGCTCGTAAGCCCTCAAACACTGTGAGACTGGTGGCAGGAGGAGGGGGTTATGAAAAGACACTTCCCCACTTGGGCACCTGCCACTGGGATTTAGTTGTAGTGAGGGGCTGTCCTCACCTGTCATCTTTTCTGCTGCTGAAAAGATGGTAGTGGGGGAGTGGTCCGGGTTTATTTTGCAACATCAGCATGTTTGTGTGACAGAGATCATTAGCACCTGCAATGCCTTTAAGGTCTCAGCAGGTATTGAAAGCAAATTCTCTGGATTTGTTTGAGATCAGCAGATGAAAGTTTCCCGGGAGAGATTTTTCTTTCAGCTAGAATCTATTTTCAAGCTGCTTTTTCACAGCAGTCTCGCAACTTCTTCCAAGCTACTTTTATTTTAGCTTGAAAAGCTTTTAGGTGATGATAGCCCTGGTTGAGAAGGAGATAACAGACTTTACAATGGCTTCAGTGATGTTCACTTTCCTTTAAACTGTGCAAGGAGCCCCTGACCATATTCTCTGAGCCCTTGTTAAAAGACCTGAGGTAGGAAAATATAGCAGGTCTCAGATTTAAGCCTCTGCTTTAGAAACTTTGATCTTTGATGTATCTACACATATATTGTATTTGCAATGCAAAGATTGTTGATAAGAGGAAATTTGTCAAATACAAACACTGGATCCCAGATGAATTTTGCTGTGATCATACATAAGAATCAAAAGCTACATGGAGGTTTTCTCACTCACTGGGGAAATGGCAGCTCTTGCTGTGCTTATTGTGTGAGAAACACTCCGTAGTCAATAACTTAGGCTCAGGCGAGGACCTCAGTGAAGTAGTAATTTATTCGCGATTGCAATGGTGGATGCCCCACAAGCAGGAGCGAGCACGTCTACTAGTTCCAAAATACAGTTTATATACTTTTTGATGACAGGACCTTCCCCTGTTTCCCCACTGAGTGGGTAATCCAGGTTCACAATCTATCTGATGCTTCACAAACAATGCATGGCCTTCAGTAGCTGGCCTGTCAAATTTCAATTTCCTTTTGCCATTTTTACTGTTTGAAGTGGTAATGTTTCTTCACTTATCTGACTTAACACCGTGATTTTCACCTAATTGTCCTAAGGAGTCTGGTTGTCAGCATTTTACAAGGTCACCTGCTTAAGCTATCTTATCACTGTAAGCATATCTCAGTACCACATTCCTTCCTTCTAAACAAAGTAACTCTGCAAAAACAACATTTCTATTCCTACATTGTGCATGCTAGATCCCAAAATAAACAGCTCTGGAAACCATAGCTCAGCCACACAATACTGTGCACTGATCCAGACACATATGAAGTGGAGAACGCAGCAGGAAACACTTGAATAAGCACTTAAGTCATATATGGCATTTAAAAGCAGGGCCATATATTTTTACCAGTGTTACTCTTTGCAGAAGGAATATTTCTATTAATTGCACTCAAAAAAAAAAAAAAAAAAAAAAAAAAAAAGTTGAACATTGCCAGGAACTCTCTGTTTTCCACTCTGTTCATTGTCTCTTTCTGGAGGAGAGGAGGAGTGAGTAAAAGAGGAGATTACCTGTCAGAGCACAGATTTGGAGTGAATGACTTGGACTGTTAAAATGACAGAGTACAGCCATTTCTGCCTGCCAACTGCATTTGGCTTCTGGGTGTCACACTCACTTTTATGGATTTTTAGCTTTGGTTTATTTGCACTGAATTTACTCTTATGGATTTTTACTTTAACTCTCATAGGATGCTGAAAACGAGATGGTAGATTATAGTGTGGGGGGAATAGTCTTGCCGTTTGTATTTGTTTGACTGCATAGAGAGCAGATTTGTTTAACTTGCTAGAGAGGAAGAGAAACAGCACCATCAGTGATTGCAAGAGTTAGTTTTACAGAGAGTAATCACCTCACAATCAGGTTCATGACTAATTTCCAAAATGTGTATGTGCAAAACATAACTTTTACAGTATTTAATAACTTTGGGATCAATATGAGAAGATATCCATCTCTCTTCCTCCTGAGACACGTGGCAGCGGCTGATTGGATGGAACAGACTTTTAAACCTCAACTCTGGCCTCTAAAGACCATGAGGGATTTAGATACTAAAAAGTCAGGCATGGAAAGACCTGGCTTTTAGGGTCCTGACTCCTAGTGCTGAGCTTCAGTATGATTCACTCTGAGAGTCTGAACGAACCTCATAGCAGATACCAAGGCAATCAGTGTGCTGGGAGGAAAGCCCTGAAGTGGCCATAGGGCAGGCTTCAGGCATGCTTTTCCCTGGGAGAACACAATGAAGCTCTTTCTTTTACCTTAAAATATGCAGTCAGAGAGGAGGTGGCAATGCTACCCGTTCTTATCAAGGAGCCTCTATTTTTGTCTAATCCTGTACTTGGTAGACACTGGAGGTTGCATCTAGCATTCATACTTTATGTTGTCTATGATCCAAGTTTGAACTAGCTAAAAAAAAAAAAAAAAAAAAAAAGAAGAAGAAAAAAAAAAAGACTAGAAAAGACTAGCACCATTTTTATTTTATTTTTATTTATTTTTTATTTTTCCTGTTATGGTGGGTGTGTTTCTCAGTTTTTTGGCTTTGGTTGCCCTAACGAAAAAAGCTGATGGCAGAATCCTCTGTCTGTCTGTCTGTCAGACTGTCTCACCTTTCTCCTCCTGTATCTTCTGAGTCCAGTGGCCAATTTTAATCACAGCAAAGTGGTTAAGAGATCATTAACACAGTAGCCTTTCTTTAGAGCTCCTTGAAACATGTGACTATATAAAGACATGAGATGTTAGTCTCTTCATTAAGCAGAAGATATAGCATAAATTCAGTTCAGTCTCTCTCCTCTCTCTCTCTCTTTTTTTTTTTTTCCTCCTTTTTTTCTTTACTGGATAATGAATAAAAAACCTGAGAGATTAACTCTAGAAATGGCCTTGCTGTTGGAACAGTGTCATTTACAGCTTCCTTCTGACTGGGGTTAGAGCAGTTTACTTCAGAAATACTGATAACGAGCTGCATAAACTTTATTTCATGGAAAATATGTTACTAAAAGGTTTCTGAATTAATGGGAAACAAAAGAAAGGCAACCTCTGATTGTAGTGAAGAGAAGAGGAAATAAAAGAGCTTTCCCTTGTTCTTTTACACTACTAAGTGGCAGAAAATTGCAAACTACTAGAAAAATAACCCTTTTCCTGTGTGTGTACTTATGTCTTCGAGTCTTTTTACTTGGATGTGAGACTCTCCTCCAGCACATCTCCTCTTCCAGAAGGGTTCGTGTGGGCAGCTCATGCCAGTCCTGAGGCCATTGCTTCTGTTTGCGGATTTAATAGGAGATTGTTTGAATGCCGGTGCCTTCCAAAGTGTGTGTTTTCAACTGTGGGCACTTCTGCCGCTCTGCCAAGACCAGGAACTTCCAAATGAGCAGTCACAGCAAAACAACTTATAATATCAGCTGTTGCAGGAGGTTCCAGTGAGTTGGAACTCTATTTATTATATGCTTGAGAGCCACACAGAATGGCACAGAGCTGTGCATTAATACATGGGCAGTCAGAAGACAGACAAGGCAGATGCTGCATTAACCACAGCTCATTGGAATTTAAGAACAGCAAGTCCCTTTCCCTGTCTGTCTGGGATGGTCAATTTGCTAGCCTCTTTATATAATCCCCAGGAAACTTGCTAACATGCAGGCATGATCTAACTCCTTATTGAAATGGCAGGCAGGTAGAGGAGAGCTAGGTGTCTCCTGTTAAGTTACTCTAACTAAGCCACTCTGTCTCTGCAATGTCAGGTTTGGTGTCTGATCTAACTGACTCACATCGGGGAAATCTGTTCACGAGCAAGCAGCTGAGAAGTTTAATCGCTGCTGCTCTTTTGCTGGACTGGAACAGGCAGAAATGAGCCCATGAACGAGACTCCAGCCCTCGGGCTCCACCCTCATGTGTGCTCGGCTGCAGGTTCTCCGGCACTCTGGCAGCTCAACCCTGGCAAGATGGCACAAGCAGGGAATGGCAAGCAGGCAAGGGGCAGTGAGGGAAATGATGCTGCCGAATATGAGCCTGGTTCAGTCCTGCACTCTGGGAGAGTCTTTGAAAACCTTATTCTTTCCATTGCTCTAATTTTCACTGACTCTATTCACGGTGTTATATATGGAGAGGTAATTCGTGTCGAGAAAATGGTTGATATTAATAAAGAAGGGGGAGATTTGGGAGTGTGGCCATGGGGGTTGGAAAGCCCCGTGGCTGATGGTAACATCAGACTCTTAACAATGAGGCCATCAGGAATGTAAAAGAGTTTAGGGGAAACAAAGAAGGGTGATTCAGGAGACTCCATGCAGCCTCGGGTTTCTTGTTCTCCAGCCGTTAAGGCATAGAAGCTTCTGGGTGTTTGCTGTTGTTATGTGCAAAGTTGTTTGACCAATAAAAAGTTGTTTTGAAAAGAACTGCTGTAGGGAGAAGGATGTAAGAGGGGAGCCTGCCCTCAAGATAAAAAAAAAAAAGGCAACACAATGAAGTTATGTCATCAATAAAGAAGCAGGAAAAAGGAGTGAAGAGGAACAGGCTGGCAGAATGGAGACCAGGACGGGAACAGGCACGTTGATCGCCTCATGAAGACAGGTTCGGCCACACTCAGCAGACTGCCCAGAGAATCTCGTACTGAAAGTCGCTGGAAATAGGCGCACCGGAGCTGGGAAGAAGCTCAAGCTGAGAGAAGCCGACCCGCGCACACAACTGCCCCTCGCTGGTAAGCAGCCGGGCATTATGGGGAATCATACGTCCTTAGGAACAAAGACTGTCCTGGTAACCTTGCAGCTTATTCTCCTTGTTAACAATCAGACAGTTTATGATCCTGAAATATGGAACCAAATTGAGGTCAAGGTGTGGGACTCTGAAACTAAAAACGACAAGGTTGCAGTGGGATTGCTCGGTACCTGGCGAGCAGTCTCTGAGGCCTTAAAGAGCCCTGTGGGACCACAGTCAGAAACGTGTGGTTTGGCAGACAGTGAGGGAGCTGCGGGCTCCTTTACTGATCTGACTGCTACGCCATCTGCCCCTCTGCCGCTACAGCCATCGAAGGCTTTTGCTGTTACGCCCCCTGGTGACCTGGACGTGCCTTTTGACCCAGGCCCTATTGACCTTGAAAAGGACATGGATATGCTTTTTTTCTTCGATCCGGGAAGAACGGGATACATAAGGCCTGAAGACCGAGCTGCTTAACAACTTAAAGCAAGACATATTGTTCCCACGACTAGCCCTAGAATTCTTCGGTGTTTGTAATCAAGAAAAGGAATGGAAAATGGAGACTGTTAAGTCATGGAACTTAAAGGATTGTTTGTTACCTTTTCTGGTTGTATATATATATAATACTTGGGTTTAGTATGTAAAAGCAATGTTCTGTATATTTAGAATGTTTGATGTTCGTGTGTGCGTGTTGGTGGAGCTTAGACTCCCCGCACACCCAGCGCTGTTTACTTGCTTTTTAAATCTTTTACAAATATTCCTTTTATAACTATTACTAAATTCAGATTGAGTTGAGACTTCATTTATAACAACGGCTAGTTCCATATTAATTATTGTCATTCCAGTATCTATACCTTTGCAAGCCATAGCTTCACAACAGAATTAAGTAACTGTCAGGTCTTCAGCAGATTTGTTTGTATTTTTCCCCAAACCTTGTTGCAAACACAGTACAAATGGCAAAAGCAAGGATTTATGATATTCTATTCCTTGTTCTAGCTATAATATTTCCCTATGCGTAATTGTCAATGGTATACTCATTGGATATTTTTTTTTTTTTTAATTATCACCTGTGTTTCTATGAAACAGGTTTTCTTAACCATAAATCTTTGTATGTACATAATGATTAAGATTAGCAGCTTGAGTTTCACCTTCACTGCCTGCAAATTAAAGCTTAGAGGATGAAACCATTTAAATAAAAATAAAATGAATTAGCTACATTTTATTTTAGTTAATTTTTGGAGCACATATGGTATGTTATCTTTTTGTATTATAGATACACCAGTTCTGGATTTGCACATGATGATGAATATTGTTTGGTTTTACCATCTGGTACCTTATTCTAATAAAAATAATAATAAAAATCTGTTATTATCCAGTAAGGTCAGTCTGCTGCTGAAGCAGCTTTATAGAGGAATAGAGCCTACATTTTCAATTTAACTTGCCTATTACTTAAACACTTTTTTTTTTTTTTTTTAACTTGAACACCAGTGGAATCACTTGAGCCTTGTAGATCTCTCTGAAAATGCATGACTCTAAATGTTTTTACTTTTTATATTTTTTATTTATTTATTTTTTTTTTAAATCAATGTCTTTCTAGCAATGGAAATTTTCAATATCCATTAACCAGAGATGTAGAGAGGAGATCAGTGACAGCAATGATACTTCTGATCACTTTGTTTGAAGGTAATTTCTGGACAGGGGAAATAACAGATGTACTGTATTTTCTCCACTGTGCATCAGATGTGACACCTGCAACCCATCTAAGGAAATAGCTTATCATTATGTATAATTGCTTTTTAATATGATTTAAAGCAATTCATTGGGGTGTTTGAGAAGTCTCTCTAATAAGCGTAAACATTGAAGACCTTCAATTCTTCCTTCCCATTTCTTTTCCCACATCCACTACCAAAATAAAGTGAAATTGCCTATTCAGATGGAAGTCTATTCAGATGGAAGACAAAACAAGGTATTGTGGAAAATAATTGATGGGAGGAAAATATGAAAAAACAGTTTAAACAAAACTGTCCAATTCATCATTTCATCCAGTTCTGCATCAAGGATAGGCAAGATACTACTATATGCAGAACCAGGTTTGGTCATGAACTAGTACATATGAATGGAGGAACAATGCTTGTAAAAACAGAAAAAGAAAAGCACTGGATGGGTTGGAGAAAATATGAAGCTGCTTTTCAGATATCTTTTGCTGAACAGCCGTCCAAATTCACCATAAGTCAAACAATTGGTCTAGGGCATGTTTTGCAGATGGATCAACAGCAGCCCGTCTTCAGCTGGGCATGTCTGAATCTGCATGACAGATGGTGCAAACACTGACATGTATTCTCTGGATCAGAATTTTTTTTTTTTTTTTTTTATCTTCCATCAATCTTTTGGCAATGCAGATTTTGGCAGCAATAGGTGGATGAGGAGTGACAAAGTATCAGAAATAAGTTAGATTTGTTTGTTGGATTTTTATCAGGGTAGCTGTGAACTGAATTATATCTAATCCTCTTTCTTATTTCTTTGGCAACATGCTGCAATGCTAGGAGCTCATGAAGGAGAGAAATAACCAGGAAAATAAAAAAAGTATAAATATTTTTGATGTGTCAGTTAATCCACCATATCATTATTTTTTGTTTCTTGTTCTGTGAAATATGGAGAGACAAGAAAATAACTATTAGAGAAATAACTCGATGAGGACTGTTGTGGACTAGTGTTTTTTTTTTCCATTAGACCTTGAAAAGTAGTATTCAAACTGTATTTCTGACACTGATATTGACTCTCATAAAGTTGTAAGGCATTTTTTAAAATTCAAACTCAGAAAAGTATGGAATAAGAGACATTGGTGGAAAACACATTGGACTTTTCAGGGATTTCAGGGATTTGTGAACCAGGAATGCAGTATTAAATGATATTGCTAATTATTTCTAATTACTGCTAATTATTTTTATTCAAAGTCAGTGTGTCTGAGTGCACAAAAGGAGAAAAGTAGTCCTAAGGAAAGTCTCAGCCAGGTGCTTTCAGGATGTTAGATACATATGCAGGCATTCTGCACTTCATATTGCCCAGTGCTGCAGCCCTTCAGAGGCCTGAATGCTCTGTGCTGTATATGTATATTAATAATGTATCTATTAAGAATTACTCTATATTGTTTTTTAAATGCTTTGGAGTTTTTGTTGATTTTATTTCTATCATTGATCTTGGTTTAGAATATGGCTTCAAAGGACCATGTGATAAGAAGAGGATTAAAGTTGGTAGTTGAACATAAACTGACTCTTTTACTCAGAGTGCAACCTGCCATCGAGGAAAAGGATCAGTGATGTCTGGTTTTAAGATCTCTATATAATTTTCTCCATATTGAACTCCCAGTATTTATCCCAGTGCAATCCTTGCTCTGGGATTACCCTTTTCAGTTTAAGGCAAGAGACAGTGTGACCAGCAGGGCTAGGGAGGTGATCGTCCCCCTGTACTCAGCTCTGGTGAGGCCGCACCTCGAGTACTGTGTTCAGTTTTGGGCCCCTCGCTACAAGAAGGACATCGAGGTGCTTGAGCGGGTGCAGAGAAGGGCGACGAAGCTGGTGAGGGGCCTGGAGAACAAGTCCTACGACGAGCGGCTGAGGGAGCTGGGCTTGTTCAGCCTGGAGAAGAGGAGGCTCAGGGGTGACCTTATCGCTCTTTATAGGTACCTCAAGAGAGGCTGTAGCGAGGTGGGGGTTGGTCTGTTCTCCCACGTGCCTGGTGACAGGACGAGGGGGAATGGGCTTAAGTTGAGCCAGGGGAGTTTTAGGTTAGATGTTAGGAAGAACTTCTTCACTGAAAGGGTTGTGAGGCATTGGAACAGGCTGCCCAGGGAAGTGGTGGAGTCACCATCCCTGGAAGTCTTCAAAAGAGGTTTAGATGTAGAGCTTAGGGATATGGTTTAGTGGGGACTGTTAGTGTTAGGTCAGAGGTTAGACTCGATGATCTTGAGGTCTCTTCCAACCTAGAAATTCTGTGATTCTGTGATTCTGTGACTCTTGCATGGGGCATATTGGCAAACCCTGCTCTCACCAGTTTTCAGTGATCTGAGCCTGGAGACATAGAGGGGTCATGACCTAGAGTTTAGATTTATGTCAAGACTGTAACACTTTTTTTTGCCCCAATCACTTGGCTGCTACTTGGACTAATGAATAGCTAAATGTCATTCTTGCTTGAAAAACTCTGCTGATACTTTGTCAAAATATGAAAGCAGAAACAGGGGGAAAAAATGTATCCCCTTGTAATTCTCTGATTCTCCCCACTTTTTAAAAGGGATGAGAAAGGGGCTAAGTGTTAGAGGAAAATGACAGAGCATGGTCAGAACTGTTGTGCCAAACTAAGGTTGTCTCAGCTATCATCATTTTATTTTCTCGTTACAGATTAACTTTTTTTTTTTTTTTTTTTTTTTAAGTCTTTTAGAATATGGGAACGAACACAGCTATGACTTGTTCAGACATTTTGTTTCTTGGTTTTAAGCCTATGGCTCAGTGCCTTTCAAAGATTCTAAATGTAGAACAAATCTGTCTGCATATATACATTTTTGAGGGCAGGTGGCAGCAGAGGAATGGCAAACATTTTTTCAAGCATTCAACTTAGAAAACACCTCCATCAAGGCTGCCTATTTTGATGAAAAAATGCAAAACACTAAACCTTGAAAAGTAGGGACCTTGATTGTTCAGAAATAGAAGGCTGTGGCTTAATAGATATGTATGTACTCTGTGCGTTTTGATATCATGTATCAATTGTGGTTCTGCTAACTTGGTTTAAAATAATTAGTTCAATGCATTTTATTTAACAAAGCATAATATCAATTCAGCGGTAAACATGACTGATAATTTTTGTGCTCCTTTAATGCAACCATCAATTATGTGCTGCTATGAGCTCAGACCACACTCTTGAATGGTCTGCAAAGACAAATTACTTCCCCTTGCTGTACAAAAGATGCTTGTTTGTATTGCTGCTTCACTAACCTTGAGAGGTAATGATTAGGAACAAACACATCCCTCGGATAGATGCATGGATATTGGAGTTAAATCAAATTATTCATTAAGAATCTTCAGTATAAAGGTTATCATGATATGTTTAAAGGCAGCCAAGAAGAGAAATTATGTTTTAAAATATTGGCCATCAGAATAAAGAGTGCAGAATGACACCTCAGTTACCTGAACAAGCAAGTGAGTTGAACAGCAAAGACAACTGGACAAACTGCTCAGGGTAGTTTTCCACCACAGTGAAAATCTAAATGGTCTGTTCTTGCCAAAGCAAATTCAGATATAACCACCCCTGGCAGGAAAAGTATATAAATAAATAAATTCAATTCTAAGCGAAGGGGTGACTCACTGCTGAGAATTAGGAGAACTAGTCATACTCATCTCCTAGATCCAAACCAAATTTTGCATATGATTCTTTTTTTTTAATTGTTATTATTTTGTAGGCATTTTGACTGGTATCATTAATTCATATATACTTTGAAAGCAAAAGTTCTTATGATATTGTTAGGTCTATGAAACAACTGTATTTTTGTGATGATTCTGGCAAGTTTTCTCCTCCTTCTCCTTCTCCTTCTCCTCCTCCTCCTCCTCCTCCTCCTCCTCCTCCTCCTCCTCCTCCTCCTCCTCCTCCTCCTCCTCCTCCTCCTCCTCCTTCTCCTCCTCCTCCTCCTCCTCCTCCTCCTCCTCCTCCTCCTCCTCCTCCTCCTCCTCCTCCTCCTCCTCCTCCTCCTCCTCCTCCTCCTCCTCCTCCTCCTCCTCCTCCTCCTCCTTCTCCTCCTCCTCCTCCTCCTCCTCCTCCTCCTCTTTCTCCTCCTCTTCCTCTTTCTCCTCCTCCTCCCCCTTCTTTTCTTCTTCTTTTCAGTCTCAACATCCACCTATAAAAAAAAAACAAAACACACAAAAACAGTCTCTTAATGTTCCTTCCCTAAAGCACTATTCTTTTTTTTTGGTGGTGTTTAAAGAAGTAGGATCAGGAGTGTGCTTGGATAGTTCAAACTCTTTATTCCATCATTCAGTAACTGCGTATGTTCCTCCAGTTCACCCAGCTTTGGGCTTTGTTGGATTCCTTTGAACTGTTTCACAGTGTCTCCTTTCATCTAAATTTATCCAAGTAACTGGCAAACTTTGCCACATTACTGCTCCTCCCCTAGTCAAAAAAGTTAAGTCTATACATTTCTGCCTGAGCATGGAAATCATGCAGCTCCCAAGTGTTATCTTTTTTTTTCAATGATTAAAGTAAATCATTCATTTCTACTATTTTACTTCTTGCAAGACTGCTTAGTTTAATGTTCTCTGGAGGACTTGACAAAAGGCTTTTGAAAATCCACATAAATTATTCTGACTAACTTTATTCATTATTTGTTGCTATTCTCAAAAAATCCTAAGAGAATATAGGGCTCTGATTTTTCAGAGAAGCCACATGGGTTTAGAGAAGCCACATGGGTTTGTCCTCGTGGCAACATGTGCTGTTGCTTAGATTGGAAACTTTTGGAAACAAGGACTGCCT
>NW_028180735.1:0-16629 GCF_964211825.1 Aythya ferina
GGACCCCTAAACATTTTGGGGACCCCCCCCCACGTTTTGGGGGCCCCCCCCCCAGAGGCCGGGACCCAGGAGCAGCCGGTGGTGGCCGAGGCGCTGAACCCCCTGGTGCTGCGGCAGCGCCAGGAGATCCGCGAGCGCCTGGCGGCCGCCAAGGAAAAAAGGCTGCACAACCAGAGGCTGGGGTGAGGGGGGGGCAAAAAAAGGGTTTGGGGGGGTTTGGGGGGGCTGGAGGGGGAGTTGGGGGGAATTTGGGGGGATTTGGGGGGGGCTGGAAGGGGATTTGGGGGGGGTTTGGGGGGATTTGGGGGGGATTTTGGGGGGCTGGAGGGGGGATTTGGGGGGATTTTGGGGGCTGGAAGAGGATTTGGGGGGAGCTGGGGGGATTTGGGGGGAGCTGGGGGGATTTGGGGGGGCTGGGGGGGTTTGGGAGGAATTGGGGGGGATTTGGGGGGGCTGGGGGGGTTTGGGGGGTATTTGGGGGACTGGAGGGGGGATTTGGAGAGGAATTGGGGGATTTGGGAAGGATTTGGGGGGCTGGAGGGGGGATTTGGGGGGTTGGGAGGGGGCTGGAGGGGATTTGGGGGGTAAATGGGGGGCTGGAGGGGGATTTGGGGGATTTGGGGGGAATTGGGGGGGCTGGAGGGGGATTTGGGGGGATTTGGGGGGAATTGGGGGGCTGGACGGGGATGCAGGGCTGGTGGGTGCCAAGGAAAAAAGGCTGCACAAGCAGAGGCTGGGGTGAGGGGGGGGCAAAAAAGGGGGTGGGGGGGGAATTAAAGGGGTTTGGGGGGGCTGGGGGGGGATTTGGGGGGAGTTGGTGGGGGAGTTGGGGGGGAATTGGGGGGCTAGGAAGGAGTTTGGGGGGGATTTGGGAGGAGCTGGGGGGATGTGGGGGGGATTTTGGGGGCTGGAGGGGGATTTGGGGGGGCTGGGGGGGGTTTGGGAGGAATTGGGGGGGATTTGGGGGGCTGGAAGGGGATTTGGAGAGGAATTGGGGGGATTTGGGAAGGATTTGGGAGGCTGGAGGGGGGATTTGGGGGGGATTTTGGGGAGCTGGAGGGGGATTTGGGGGGAGCTGGGGGGAGTTGGGGGGCTGGAGGGGGGATTTGGGGGGAGTTGGGGGGCTGGGGGGGGATTTGGGGGGATTTGGAGAGAAATTGGGGGGATTTGGGAAGGATTTGGGGGGCTGGAGGGGGATTTGGGGGTGGGGAGGGGGCTGGAGGGGATTTGGGGAGTAAATGGGGGGCTGGAGGGGGAGTTGGGGGGATTTGGGGGGGATTTAGGGGGCCAGAGGGGGGATTTGGGGGGAATTGGGGGGGCTGGAGGGGGGAATTGGGGGAGATTTGGGGGGCTGGAGGGGGGATTTGGGGGGGATTGGGGGCCTGGAGGGAGGATTTGGGGAGGTATTGGGTGGGATTTTGGGGGGGATAGGAAGGAATTTGGGGGGTTTTGGGGGGAGTTGGGGGGCTGGAGGGGGGATTTGGGGGGGTGGGGAGGGGGCTGGAGGGGATTTGGGGGGTAAATTGGGGGCTGGAGGGGGTTTTGGGGAGGGATTTGGGGGGCTGGAAGAGGATTTTGGGGGCTGGAGGGGGGATTTGGGGGGGATTTTGGGGGCTGGAGGGGGTTTTGGGGGGATTTGGGGGGGATTTGGGGGAGTGGGGAGGGGCTGGAGGGGGGATTTGGGGGGCTGGGGGGCAATTGTGGGTCAGAATTGAGGGGCGCTGGATGGCTCGGACGCTTTTTGCCCAAACCGGGTGTTTTTTTGCCCAAACCGGGCGTTTTTTGCCCCAAAACAGCAAGGTGAAGCCGCTGGGCGAGGCCGAGCCCTGGCTGGACGACGCGGCCGCCTGGATCGAGCGCAGCCGGCAGCTGCAGCGCGAGAGGGAGCTGGCAGAGAAGAGGGTGAGTTTTGGGGAGAAAAAGCCGGGTTTTGGGCAAAACCGACGGGTTTGGGTTAGCGGAGAGGGTTTGGGGTGAAATCGGTGGGTTTTGGGTAAAACTGAGGGGTTTTGGGGTGAGTGCTGGGTATTGGGGTGAGATGGAGGGGTTTTGGGGAGGAATTGTCAGGTTTGGGGGGAAACTGCAGGGTTTTGGGCAAAACTGATGGGTTTGGGGTAAACTGAGGGGATTTGGGGTGAAACCACTGGGTTTTGGGTAAGACCAGTGAGTTTAGTGTTAGTGCTAGGTTTTGGGGAGAGAATGACTAGGTTTGGGGTGAAAAAGCTGGGTTTTGGGTAAAGCCAACAGGTTTGGGTTAAGAGAGGGGATTTGGGGTGAATTCTCTGGGTTTTGGGCAAAACTGAGGGGTTTGGGGTGAAACTGCTGGCTTTTGGGCAAAAGTTAGGGGTTTTGGGGTGAGATGGATGGGTTTTGGGGAGAAATCGCCAGGTTTGGGGTGAAACTGCGGGATTTTGGGCAAAACTGACAGGAGGGGGCATGGGGTTTTGGGGTGAAACTGCGGGATTTTGGGCAAAACTGACAGGAGGCTGGGTGAGGGCTTTGGGGTAAAAAAAGCTGGGTTTGGGAAAAAATCAACAAGAGGGCGTGTGAGGGGTATGGGGGTGAGATGGGTGGATTTTGGGGTGAAACCGCAGGGTTTTGGGCAAAACCGTGGGGTTTCGGGGTGAAGCTGCCGGGTTTTGGTGGCGGGGGCGGCGGATTTGGGGTGAAAACGGGCGTTTTTAGGCCAAGCTGCTGGAGGAGATGGAGGAGGAGTTCGGCGTCGGCGCCCTGGTGGAGGAGGAGTTCACGCGGCGCCGCAGGGTGGGGACACCGGGGGGGGTTTGGGGACACCCCTGGGGTTTGGGGACACCGGGGGGGGGGGTTGGGGACACCGGGGGGGGGTTTGGGGACACCCCTGGGATTTGGGGACACGGGGGGGGGGTTTGGGGACACCCCACGGGACCCCATGGGGATTGGGGACACCTTTAGGGACAGGGGATGCTCTTGGGGACACCCCCATGGGACACTTTTGGGGACAGGGGACACCCCATGGGGACACCTTTAGGGATTGGGGACACGCTTGGGGTTTGGGGACACCTCTGGGACACCTTTGGGGACACTCTAGGGGACACCCTTGGGGTTTGGGGTCACCCCCGGGACACCTTTAGGGTTTGGGGACACCCCATGGGATGCCTTTGGGGATTGGGGACACTTTTGGGGACAGGGGACACCGTTGGGGACACCCCTGGGGTTTGGGGACACCCATGGGGACAGGGGACGCCCTTGGGGACACACCTGGGGACACCTTTAGGGTTTGGGGACATCATTGGGGGCATGCCATGGGACACCTTTGGGGATGGGACACCCCTGGGGTATGGGGACACGCATGGGGACAGGGGACACCATTGGGGACACCCCGTAGGACCCCCATGGTCCAGCTTTGGGGACTGGGGACACCCCTGGGACACCTTTGGGGACAGGGGACACCACTGGGGACACGGGATGTGTTTGGGGACACCCCATGGGACACCTTTAGGGTTTGGGGACGCCCCTTGGGACACCCATGGGGACAGGGGACACCACATGTGACACCCTTGGGGACATCTTTGGGGATTGGGGACACCCCTGGGGACAGGGGACACCCCATGGGACACCCCTGGGGACAGAGGACACCCTTGGGGACACCTTTGGGGTTTGGGTCACCCTTGGGGACAACCTTGGGGACACCTTTAGGGTTTGGGGACACCTTTAGGGTTTGGGGACACCTTGGGGACAGGGCACGGTTGGGGACCACGCAGTGGGGTCGATGGGTTATTGGGGACACTTTGGGGACACCATTGGGACCGGTGTCCCCCCCCTTGGTGACATGTCCCCCCCTTGGTGACACGTCCCCCCCGTGTCCCCAGGAGCTGTACAGCGCCCGGGACCTGCAGGGGCTGGCGGTGGAGCACGACCCCGGTGCCATCCGTGAGGGACAGACGCTGGTGCTCACCCTCAAGGACAAAGGTGACACCGGGGTCCCTGGGGGGACCCCAATTTTGTCACCGTCCCCTCATTTGGGGTTCCCTTGTCACCGTTTTGTCACCGTCCCCTCATTTCAGGTCCCCCCCAGCCGCCATTTTGTGTCTCTTCCCCTATGGCCGCCATGTTGGGGTGCCTCAGCCGCCATTTTGTGACTGTCCCCTTCCTTGGGGACCCAAATTTTGTCACTGTCCCCTTTTTTGGGTTCTCCCTGCCCACCATTTTGTCACTGTCCCCACATTTGAGGTCCCCTTGTCACCGTTTTGTCACCTTCCCCTCATTTGGGGTCCCCCAGCTGCCATTTTGTGTCCCTTCCCCTATGGCCGCCATGTTGGGGTGCCTCAGCCGCCATTTTGTGACTGTCCCCTTCCTTGGGGACCCAAATTTTGTCACTGTCCCCTTTTTTGGGTTCTCCCTGCCCACCATTTTGTCACTGTCCCCTCATTTGAGGTCCCCTTGTCACCATTTTGTCACTGTGCCCTCGTTTAGGGTCCCTCAGCCACCATTTTGTGTCTCTTCCCCTATGGCCGCCATGTTGGGGTGCCTCAGCTGCCATTTTGTAACCGTCCCCTTCCTTGGGGGACCCCAATTTTTGTCACTGTCCCCCCAACCACCATTTTGTGTCCCCGTCCCCTCACGGCCACCACACTGGGACACCCCTCAGGACATTTTATGATCCCTTTTCCCCCATGCCCACCATATTGGGACCCCAACCACCATTTTGTGACCCCCTCCTCACCATCACCCCCATTTTGGGGCACCCCAGCCGCCATTTTCTGCCTCCTTCCTCACCATCACCTCCATTTTGGGACCCCCCAACCACCATTTTGTGCCCCCTTCTCTTTGTGCCCACCATGTTGGGACCCCAACCACCATTTTGTGCCCCCTTCTCCTCATGGCCACCATGTTGGGGTGTCTTGACCACCATTTTGTGCCCTCTTCTCCCCCATGCCCACCATATTGGGACCCCAAACACCATTTTGTGACCCCCTCCTCACCATCACCCCCATTTTGGGGCACCCCAACCGCCATTTTGTGCCCCCTTCTCTTCATGCCCACCACGTTGGGACCCCAACCACCATTTTGTGCCCCCTTCTCCTCATGGCCACCATGTTGGGGTGCCTGGACCACCATTTTGTGACCCCTTCCCCTCATGGCCACCATGTTGGGACCCCAACCACGATTTTGTGACCCCTTCCCCACCATCACCCCCATTTGGGGGCACCCCAACCACCATTTTGTGCCCCCTTCTCCTTATGGCCACCATGTTGGGACCCCAACCGCCATTTTGTGACCCCTTCTCTTCATGCCCACCACGTTGGGACCCCAACCGCCATTTTGTGACCCCCTCCTCACCATGGTCACCATGTTAGGATGCCCCAACCTCCATTTTGTGCCCCCTTCCCCCCCATCACCCCCATTTTGGGACCCCCAACCACCATTTTGTGCCCCCTTCTCTTCACGCCCACCATATTGGGACCCCAACCGCCATTTTGTGCCCCCTTCCCCACCATTTTGGGATACTCCTTACCGCCACTTTTTGCGCACCCATACCACATCCTCCCCCCCTGTCCCCTGACCCCCCCCATCCGTGTCCCCGTCCCCTGACCCCCCCCTGTCCCCGTCCCCGTCCCCAGGGGTGCTGGAGGAGGCGGAGGACGTCCTGGTGGACGTGGGGCTGGTGGACGCCGAGAAGGCGGCCGAGAACGTGGAGCGGCGCCGCGCCAAGCCGGACTACGTCCCCTACGAGGACGAGGACCCCGCCAACGCGCTGCAGGTGCGGCCGGGCCCCCACCCCATAACCCCCATCCCTATAAACCCCCCGACCCCATAACCCCCATCCCTATAAACCCCCCGACCCCATAACCCTCATCCCTATAAACCCCCCGACCCCATAACCCCCATCCCTATAAACCCCCCGACCCCATAACCCCCATCCCTATAAACCCCATCCCTATAACCCCGCCGTCCCTATAAGTCTCCCATCCTTATAGCCCCCCATCCCCATAACCCCTGTCCCTATATCCCCCCAACCCTATAACCCCCTGACCCCATAACCACCCCATCCCCATAAACCCCTGACCCTATAACCACCCCATCCCTATAAGCCCCTGAGCCTATAATCCCCATCCCTATAAGCCCCCCCAACCCTATAACCCCCATTCCTATAATCCCCTCAACCCCATAACCCCCATCCCTATAACGCTCCGACCCCATAACCCCTATCCCTATATCACCCCCCAACCCTATAACTCCCCCATCATAATCCCCATCCCTATAACTCCTGTCCCTATAACCCCCCTGACCCCATAATCCCCATTCCTTTAACTCCCTGACCCCATAACCCCCCCATAACCCCCCTGACCCCTTAACTCCCTGACCCTATAACTGCCCTGACCCCATAACCCCCATCCCCATAAAACCCTAAGCCCCAAACCTATAACTCCTGACCCCATAGCCCTGACCCCATAACCCCCATCCCTTATAACCCCTGTCCCTATAACCCCCTTGATCCTATAACCCCCCTGACCCCATAACCCCCATTCCTTTAACTCCCTGACCCTATAACCCTCCCTGACCCCATAATCCCCATCCCTTATAACTCCTGACCCCATAACCCCCCTGACCCCATAACCCCCCTGACCCCATAACCCCCCTGACCCCCTAACCCCTGACCCCCTAACCCCTGACCCCATAACCCCCCTGACCCCATAACCCCTGACCCCATAACCCCTGACCCCATAACCTCCCTGACCCCATAACCCCTGACCCTATAACCCCATCATCCCTATAACCTCCCTGACCCTATAACCCCCCTGACCCCATAACCCCCGACCCTATAACCTCCCTGACCCCATAACCCCTGACCCTATAACCTCCCTGACCCCATAACCCCTGACCCTATAACCTTCCTGACCCTATAACCTCCCTGACCCCATAACCCCTGTCCCTATAACCCCCCTGACCCCATAACCCCTGACCCTATAACCTCCCTGACCCCATAACCCCTGTCCCTAAAACCTCCCTGACCCTATAACCCCCCTGACCCCATAACCCCCCCGCAGGGCCCCAAGGAGCGCGTGGTGCTCCCCAAATACGAGGAGGTTCTGGGCCCCGCGCCGCGCCCCAGCTTCCGCCTGGGGGCCATGGGGACGGCGCCGGGGGGCGACAAGGACGGGGGGGCCGCCCCCCGCCCCCCCGGCCCCGAACCCCAGAGCCTGGAGCTGCCCCCCCTGCGCCTGGCGCCCGAGTACCTGACCCCACAGGAGGTGGGTTTGGGGTGGGTTTTGGGGGGGTTTGGGGTCGGTTTTGGGGTGGGTTTGGGGGGGTTTGGGGTCGGTTTGGGGGGGTTTGGGGGCGGGTTGGGGGGGATTTGGGGTCGGTTTGGGGTGGGGTTGGGGGGATTTGGGGTCGGTTTGGGGGGGTTTGGGGTCAGTTGGGGTGGGTTTGGAGTCGATTTTGGGTCAGTTTGGGGGATTTGGGGTTAGTTGGGGTGGGTTTGGGGGAGTTAGGGTCAGTATGGGGGGGTTTGGGGTCAGCTTGGGGTCAGTTTGGGGGGGTTTGGGGTCAGTTGGGGTGGGTTTGGGGTCAGTTTGGGGGGTTTGGGATCGGTTTGGGGGATTTGGGGTCAGTTGGGGTGGGTTTGGTTCCTTTAGGGTTGTTTTGGGTGGATTTGGGGCAGTTTTGGGTAATTTTAGGCAGCTTTGGGGTAGTTTTGGGTGGATTTGCGGCAGTTTGGGGTAATTTTGGGTGGATTTGGTGCATTTTTGGGTGGATTTGGGGCAGCTTGGGGTAATTTTAGGCAGCTTTGGGGCAGTTTTGGGTGGATTTGGGGCATTTTTGGGTGGCTTTGGGGCAGTTTAGGGTAATTTTAGGCAGTTTTGGGCGGATTTGGGGCAGTTTTGGGCGGATTTGGGGCAGTTTTGGGCGGATTTGGGGCAGTTTTGGGCGGATTTGGGGCAGTTTTGGGCGGATTTGGGGCAGTTTTGGGCGGATTTGGGGCAGTTTTGGGTGGATTTGGGGCATTTTGGTGTAATCTTAGGCGGATTTGGGGCAGTTTGGGGTAATTTTCCCCTCAGACCACTTTGGGGGCTCTTTTTGGGTCCGATGAACTTCTATCTTGTTGAGAACCCCTATTTTTGGGTGGAAAACACCCAAATTTGTCCCCCCGGCAGTGCGAGGGCTTCCGCCGGCCGCGGCGCCGGGTGCGCCGGCAGTTTGGGGTAACTTTAGGCAGCTTTGGGGCAGTTTTGGGTGGATTTGGGGCAGTTTGGGGTAATTTTAGGCAGCTTTGGGGCAGTTTGGGGTAATTGTAGGCAGCTTTGGGGCAGTTTGGGGTAATTGTAGGCAGCTTTGGGGCAGTTTTGGGTGGATTTGGTGCAGTTTGGGGTAATTGTAGGCAGCTTTGGGGCAGTTTTGTGTGGATTTGAGGCAGTTTTGGGTGGATTTGGGGCAGTTTGGGGGTAATTTTAGGCAGCTTTGGGGCAGTTTGGGGCGGATTTGGGGCAGTTTGGAGCGGATTTGGGGCAGTTTGGAGCGGATTTGGGGCAGTTTGGAGCAGATTTGGGGGAGTTTGGGGTAATTTTAGGCAGTTTTGGGGCAGTTTGGGGTGTGATTGGGGTAGTTTGGGGAAATTTTAGGCAGCTTTGGGGTGGATTTGGGGCGGATTTGGTGCAGTTTGGGGTAACTTTCCCCTCAGGCTCCTCCGGGGAGCTCTTTTTGGGTCCGATTAACTTCTATCTTGTTGAGAACCCCTATTTTTGGGTGGAAAACACCCAAATTTGTCCTCCCCCCGGCAGTGCGAGGGCTTCCGCCGGCCGCGGCGCCGGGTGCGCCGGCAGTTTGGGGTAACTTTAGGCAGCTTTGGGGCAGTTTTGGGTGGATTTGAGGCAGTTTTGGGTGGATTTGGGGCAGTTTGGGGTAATTGTAGGCAGCTTTGGGGCAGTTTTGGGTGGATTTGGGGCAGTTTGGGGTAATTTTAGGCAGCTTTGGGGCAGATTTGGGTGGATTTGGTGCCTTTTTGGGTGGCTTTGGGGCAGTTTGGGGTTATTTTAGGCAGCTTTGGGGCAGTTTGGGGCAGTTTTGGGCGGATTTGGGGCAGTTTTGGGCGGATTTGGGGCAGTTTTGGGCGGATTTGGGGCAGTTTTGGGCGGATTTGGGGCAGTTTTGGGCGGATTTGGGGCAGTTTTGGGCGGATTTGGGGCAGTTTTGGGCGGATTTGGGGCAGTTTGGGGTAATTTTCCCCTCAGACCACTTTGGGGGCTCTTTTTGGGTCCGATGAACTTCTATCTTGTTGAGAACCCCTATTTTTGGGTGGAAAACACCCAAATTTGTCCTCCCCCCGGCAGTGCGAGGGCTTCCGCCGGCCGCGGCGCCGGGTGCGCCGGCAGTTTGGGGCAACTTTAGGCAGCTTTGGGGCAGTTTTGGGTGGATTTGGGGCAGTTTGGGGTAACTTTAGGCAGCTTTGGGGCAGTTTTGTGTGGATTTGAGGCAGTTTTGGGTGGATTTGGGGCAGTTTGGGGGTAATTTTAGGCAGCTTTGGGGCAGTTTGGGGCGGATTTGGGGCAGTTTGGAGCGGATTTGAGGCAGTTTGGAGCGGATTTGGGGCAGTTTGGAGGAGATTTGGGGCAGTTTGGGGTAATTTTAGGCAGTTTTGGGGCAGTTTGGGGTGTGATTGGGGTAGTTTGGGGAAATTTTAGGCAGCTTTGGGGTGGATTTGGGGCGGATTTGGTGCAGTTTGGGGTAACTTTCCCCTCAGGCTCCTCCGGGGAGCTCTTTTTGGGTCCGATGAACTTCTATCTTGTTGAGAACCCCTATTTTTGGGTGGAAAACACCCAAATTTGTCCCCCCCCCGGCAGTGCGAGGGCTTCCGCCGGCCGCGGCGCCGGGTGCGCCGGCTGCGTCGCCGCGAGCGGCTGCGGGCAGACGACCTCCTCCCCCTGGCCCCCGGCGACACCCAGGGCGATTTCGGCTCCAGGTGGGTGCTGGGGGGGCACCCATGGGTGCTACGGCGTGGGGGGCACCCTCCCGCTGCCCCTTTTTCCCTTTATAACCTCAATAATTCGTGCCCCCCACCACCACGCGCCCCCAGATCGCGGGGTCGGGGCCGTCGGGTGCAGGAGGAGGAGGAGAAGGGGGAGGCGGAGGGGGGGGGCGCAGATGGAGCCCCCCCCCCGTCCGAGGACCCCCCCGGGACCGGGGTGGCCCCCCCCGGGTCCCCCCTGCCCTCCGATGACACCCGGGTGGAGAGCATGGACATCAGCAGTGATGGTGAGTGGGGGGGGGGGATTTGGGGGGATTTTGGGGGGGGCTTGGGGTAAATAATGAGGGCTGGGGGCAGTTGGGGGGGGCTTTTGAGGGTAATTAGGGTTAGGGGGGGATTTGGGGGATTTTGGGGGGGGCTTGGGGTAAATAATGAGGGCTGGGGGCAGATGGGGGGGGCTTTTGGGGTAATTAGGGTTGGGGGGGGATTTGGGGGGGGTTTTAGGGGGGCTTGGGGTAAATAATGAGGGCTGGGGGCAGATGGGGGGGGGTTGGGGTAATTAGGGCTGGGGGCTTTTGGGGTAATTAGGGTTGGGGCCAGATGGAGGGGGCTTTTGGGGGCAAATAATTAGGATTTGGGGCAAACAGAAGGGGCTTGGGGGGGGCACACAGAGCTCCTGGATATTTGGGAACACCACTGGGGGGGGGGAGATGACACGGGGGGGGGGGGCACCCCAGACCCCCCCCTAACCCATCCCTCCTCCTCCACATCTCCCCCTCCCCCTCCCCTAAATTCCCTAATTTTTCTATTTTTCCTTTTTTTTTAAATTTTTTTTCCTTTTTTTCCCTTTTTTTCTCCCCCCCCCCCCCCCCACAGAGGACGCGGCCCCCCCGGGCTCCCCCCCCCGGCTGGAGGAGGACGAGGCCGAGCAGGAGCTGCAGCAGCAACTGGAGCGCGGCCGCCGCCTGCGCCAGCTCCAGCAGCTCCGCGAGGCCTCCGGAGACCCCGTGAGTGCCCCCCAGGGGGGGTCCACCGTTTAATTACCCCCCCCCCGACCCCAAATCCCCCCCTAGGGCCACCCAAAACCCACCAAATCCCGCCCAGAGACCACAAATCGCCATAATTTCCCGCAAATGGGACCCGAAATCCCTCCCAGGGACCCCAAATCCCTCCCAGGGACCCCAAATCGCCGTAATTTCCCCCAAATGGGACCCGAAATCCCTCCCAGAGACCCCAAATCGCCCTAATTTCCCCCAAATGGGACCCCAAATCCCTCCCAGAAACCACAAATCGCCATAATTTCCCCCAAATGGGACCTGAAATCCCTCCCAGAGACCCCAAATTGCCCTAATTTCCCCCAAATAGGACCCAAAATCCCTCCCAGGGACCCCAAATCCCCCAGTGGGGACCTGAAATCCCTCCCAGAGACCCCAAATCCCCCCAGTTTCCCCCAGTGGGGACCCCAAATCCCCCCACAAGACCTCTCAAAACCCCCCCAGCTACCCAATAGGGCCCCCAAATCCCTCCCAGACACCCCAAATCGCCCTAATTTCCCCCAAATGGGACCCCAAATCCCCCAGTGGGGACCCCAAATCCTTCCCAGAGACCCCAAATCCACCCAATTTCCCCCAATGGGGACCCCAAACCCTCCCCCAAGGACCCCAAATTCCCCGGGGACCCCAAATCCCTCCAATTGGGACCTTTAAAAATCTCTCATTTCCTCCCCAAAAAAGGTGCTGGAGCTGGTGCAGCGGCGAGGAGGGGGGGGGACGACGACGGCGGTGGCGGCGGCGGCAGCGGGGGGGGGGCCCGGGCAGGACCCCCGGAGCGGGGCCATCGTCTTCAACGCCACCTCCGAGTTCTGCAGGACCCTGGGGGAGATCCCCACCTACGGGCTGGCGGGGAACCGCGAGGAGCAGGAGGAGCTGATGGTGAGGGGGGGGGATAAATGGGGCTGGGGGGGGGGAAAATAGGGGCTGGGGGTAGTTATATGGGGTCTGGGGGGGGATAAATGGGGGCTGGGGGCAGTTATATGGGGGCTGGGGGCTCTTAAATGGGAGTAGGGGGCACTTATATGGGGCTGGGGGGGGATAAATGGGGGCTGGGGGCAGTTATATAGGGGCTGGGGGGGGATAAATGGGGTGGGGGGTGCTTAAATGGGGCTGGGGGCAGTTATATAGGGGCTGGGGGGGGATAAATGGGGGCTGGGAGCACATAAACAGGGTCTGGGGGGGATAAATGGGGCTGGGGGCAGTTATATGGGGTCTCTGGGGGGATAAATGGGGGCTGGGGGCAGTTATATGGGGTCTGGGGGCACTTATATGGGGCTGGGGGGGGTAAATGGGGGCTGGGGGCAGTTATATAGGGGCTAGGGGGGAATAAATGGGGTGGGGGGTGCTTAAATGGGGCTGGGGGCAGTTATATAGGGGCTGGGGGGGGATAAATGAGGGCTGGGGGCAGTTATATAGGGGCTGGGGGGGGATAAATGGGGGCTGGGGGCAGTTATATAGGGGCTGGGGGGGATAAAGGGGGTCTGGGGGCTCTTAAATGGGAGTAGGGGGCACTTATATGGGGCTGGGGGGGGTAAATGGGGGCTGGGGGCAGTTATATAGGGGCTAGGGGGGAATAAATGGGGTGGGGGGGTGCTTAAATGGGGCTGGGGGCAGTTATATGGGGTCTCTGGGGGGATAAATGGGGGCTGGGAGCACATAAACAGGGGCTGGGGGGGATAAATGGGGGCTGGGGGGGATAAATGGGGCTGGGGGCGGTTATATGGGGTCTCTGGGGGGATAAATGGGGGCTGGGGGCAGTTAAATGGGGGCTGGGGGCACTTATATGGGGGTCGGGGGCACTTATATGGGGGCCAGGGGCTCTTAAATGGGAGTAGGGGGCACTTATATGGGGCTGGGGGGGGATAAATGGGGGCTGGGGGGAATAAATGGGGGCTGGGGGCAGTTATATGGGGTCTCTAGGGGGATAAATGGGGGCTGGGGGGGGATAAATGGGGCATGGGGGCAGTTATATGGGGGCTGGGGGCTCTTAAATGGGAGTAGGGGGCACTTGTATGGGGCTGGGGGCACTTAAATGGGGGCTGGGGGCACTTAAATGGGGGCTGGGGGCAGTTAAATGGGGGTGGGGGGCAGTTAAATGGGGACTGGGGGTACCTAAATGGGGGCTGGGGGCAAAAGGGAAGGGGTTTGGGGCAAATGGAGCGGGTTTTGGGGCAAATAAATCAGGACTGGGGGCGGGTGGAGGGGGTTTGGGGGCCAACAGGGGAGGTTTGGGGGCAAAAGGAGGGGGGTGGGGGCAAATAAGGAGGGCTGGGGGTGGTTGGAGGGGGGTTTGGGGTAAAAGGGAGGGGGTTTGGGGCCGGGGGGGGGGGTCCCGATGCCCCTCACCCCCCGCCCGCCCCCCCCCCAGGACTTTGAGCGCGACGAGCGCCCGGCGCCCCCCGGGGCCCCCGACTCGGAGGGGGAGGAGAACGTGGGCTGGAGCTGCGTCAACCTGGCCGAGGAGCGGCAGCACCAGGACGTGAGGCACCAAAACACCCCAAAATCACCCAAAACCAACCCGAAATCACCCCAAAACACCTCGAAACCACACTGAAACACCCCAAAATCACCCAAAACCACTCCAAAACACCCCAAAATCACCCTGAAACACCCCAAAATCACCCTGAAACACCCTGAAACACCCCCCAAAAAAACAAAAACACCCCAAAATCACCCAAAACCACCCCGAAACCACTCCAAAACACAGTAAAATCACCCCGAAACACCCCAAAATCACCCCGAAACACCCCCCAAAAAAACAAAAATACCCCAAAACACCCCAAAATCACCCCCAAGAAACCCAAAACCACCCCGAAACACACCCAAAATACACAAAACCACTCCAAAATCACCCTGCAACACCTCAAAACCCCTCCAAAACACACTAAAATCACCCCAAAATCACCCCGAAACACCCCCCAAAAAAACAAAAATACCCCAAAAAACCCCAAAATCACCCCCAAGAAACCCAAAACCACCCCAAAACACACCCAAAATACACAAAACCACTCCAAAATCACCCTGCAACACCTCAAAAGCCCTCCAAAACACACTAAAATCACCTCAAAGCACCCAAAAATCACCCCGAAACACCCCAAAATCATCCCGAAACACCCCAAATTCACACTGAAACACCCCAAAACACCCCCAAAGAAAAACAAAAACACCCCAAAACACCCCAAAATCACTCCGGAACACCCCAAAAACACCCCGAAACACCCCAAAATCACCCCCAAGAAACCCAAAACCACCCCGAAACACACCCAAAATACACAAAACCACTCCAAAATCACCCTGCAACACCTCAAAACCCCTCCAAAGCACCCCATAATCACCCCGAAACACCCCAAAATCACCCGAAAGCACCCCAAAACACCCCCCAAGAAAACAAAAACACCCTGAAACACCCCAAAATCACCCTGATACACCCCAAAACACCCCAAAATCACCCTGAAACACCCCCAAAAAAAAACAAATCACCCTGCAACACCCCAAAACCACTCCAAAACACACTAAAATCACCCCAAAGCACCCTGAAACCACCCCAAAATCACCCCAAAGCACCCCAAGATCACTCCCAAACACCCCCAAAAACCCAAAACCACCCCAAAATCACCCTGCAACACCTCAAAACCATTCCAAAACACACTAAAATCACCCCAAAGCACCCTAAAACTGCCCCAAAATCACCCCAGAACGCCCCAAAAACACCCTGAAATACCCTGAAACACCCCAAAATCACCCAAAACCACCCTGAAACACCCCAAAACCACTCCAAAACACGCTAAAATCACCCCAAAATACCCTAAAACTACCCTGAAACACCCCAAAATCACCCAAAAGCACCCTGAAACACCCCCAAAAAAACCAAAACCACCCCAAAACACCCCAAAATCACCCTTCAACACCCCAAAACCACTCCAAAACACACTAAAATCACCCCAAATCACCCTAAAACCACCCCAAAAATGGGGGAACCCCAAAAACGAGGGAACCCCAAAACACCCCCAAAACTGGGGTCACCCCAAAACCGGGGGGGAACCCTGAAACACCCCTAAACCACCCCAAAAATGGGGGCACCCCAAAACCACCCCAAAAACAGGGGAACCCAAAAACCACCCCCAAAAATAGGGGAACCCCAAAACCACCCCCCAAAACGTTGGGGCACCCCAAAACCACCCCAAAAATGTGGAGGAGAACCCCAAAACACCCCAAAACAGGGGAACTCCCCCCAAAAACACCCCAAAAATGGGGGAACCCCCAAAACCAGGGGGGCACCCCAAAACGGGGCCGGCACCCCACAAAAAAAGGCCCCCAAACGGGGGCTTTTGGGGGCGCAGCCGGCAGCTTTGGGGGGGCTCTGGGGGTCTGGGGCGGTGCGGGGGGGTCCCTAAAACGCCGGGGGGTCGGTCCCATGCGGCGTTTTGCCCAATTTCGCCGTTTTTCGCCCCAGTTTTCGGCGTCGTCCACCACCATCCTGGACGAGGAGCCCATCGTCAACCGGGGGCTGGCCGCCGCGCTGCTGCTCTGCCAGAATAAGGGTGGGGGGTTTTGGGGGGTTTTGGGGGATTTTGGGGGTTTTGGGGTCCTTGGGGGGGATTTGGGGTCCTTGGGGGAGGGTTTGGGGTCCCCATTGGGGGAAATTAGGGGGTTTTGGGGGCCCTAGGGGAGGATTTGGGGGCCCTATTGGGGGGGTTTGGGGGTTTTTGGGGGGCCCTAGGGGGGGATTTGGGGTCCCCGGGGGTTTGGGGTCCTGGTAGGGGGCATTTGGGGTCCCCATTGGGGGAAATTGGGGGGGTTTGGGGGTTTTTGGGGGGCCTTGGGGGGGATTTGGGGTCCCTGGGGGGATTTGGGGGTTCTTGGGGGAGGGTTTGGGGTCCTCATTGGGGGAAATTAGGGGGATTTGGGGGCCCTATTAGGGGGATTTGGGGGGTTTTGGGGGGCCTTGGGGGGGGATTTTGGGTCCCTGGGGGATTTGGGGTCCTTTGGGGAGGGTTTGGGGTCCCTTCTGGGGGAAATTAGGGGGATTTGGGGGGTTTTGGGGGGTCCCTGGGGGGATTTGGGGTCCTTGGGGGAGGGTTTGGGGTCCCAATTAGGGGGATTTGGGGGGTTTGGGGTCCCTGGGAGGGATTTGGGGTCTCTATTGGGGGGATTTGGGGGGTTTTGGGGGGTCCCTGGGGGGATTTGGGGTCCCTATTGGGGGAAATTGGGGGGATTTAGGGTCTGGGGGGGGTATTTATGGTCCAATTGGGGCAATTTGGGGGGTTTTGGGGTCCCGGGAAGGCATTTGGGGTCCCAATTGGGGCGATTTGGGGTGATTTGGGGTCGGGGGGGTGCGTTTGGGGGTTTTGGGGTCTCGGTGCCCCCCCCCTTGACCCCGTTGCCCCCCCCCAGGGCTGCTGGAGACCACGGTGCAGAAGGTGGCGCGGGTCAAGGCCCCCAACAAGTCCCTGCCCTCGGCCGTCTACTGCATCGAGGACAAGATGTGCGCCCCCCCCGACCCCCCCGCGACCCCCCCGGACCCCCCCAAATCCCCCCGGACCCCCCCAATCCCCCCCACCCCCCCCAGGACCCCCCCTACCCCCCATGTCCTCCTCTGCCCCCCCCACATCCCCCTGTGCCCCCCCATGT
>NW_028180734.1:0-16623 GCF_964211825.1 Aythya ferina
GATGTGGGGGGTGTGGGGGTATGGGGATGTGGGGAGAGGGGGATGGGGATGGGGACGTGGGGGTGTGGGGGGGGACGTGGGGAGGCTTGGGGGGGGCACGAGGGGGGTTGGGGGTATGGGGGGAGTGTGGGGGTTGTGGGGGGGGGCACGGGGATGCTGGGGGGGGGGCACAGGGACACTGGGGGGGGGCACAGGGACATGGTGGGGGGCACGGGAGGGGGGTGCGGGGACCTGGGGACTCGAGCTACGGGGCCACGCTTCAGGGATGCGTGGACAGGGCCCCCCCCGGGGACACCCCCACCCCCACAGGGATGTCCCTAACCCCCCCCTCCCCCCCCTCCTCGTGCCCCCCCCCACACCCCCAGGCCCAGGCCAGGACCCCGCAGCTGGCGGCCGAGCTGGAGGCGTGCGACGAGGCGCTGGGGGTGCTGGGACGAGGTGATCATGTCCACCTTCCAGCAGTCCGTCTACTACCTCACCAAGGTGTGACCCCCCCCCCCCGGGACCCCCCCCGGACCCCCCCCTCAACCCCCCAGACCCCCCCCTCCCCCCCAGAGCCACCCTCACACCCCCGGGACCCCCCTCCCTTCCCCCCAGAACCTCCACTCCTCGCTCCCAGGACTCCCCTCACCCCCTCCTCACCCCTTCCCCTCCCTTCCCTCCCCAGGACCCCCCCCCCCTCTCCCCCCCCAACCTCACCCCTGGGACCCCCCCCCACACTCCCGGGGTCCCCCCCTTTCCCCCCCAGGACCCCCCCTCCTCCCCCCCCCCAGGACCTCTTTCCCTTGCCCCAGGACCCCCCCTCCTCACCCATTGACCCTCTCCTCACCCTCTAGGACCCCCGTTTCCCCCCCCCCCAGGACCCCTCTTTTGTCCCCCAGGACCCCTTTCCCCCCCCCATGACCTCCTCACACACCCCCAGGCCCCCCCTTCACCCCCTTGGGACCCCCTTCCCTCCCCCAGGGCCCCCCTCCCACACCCCCAGGCCCCCCCCTTTCCCCCCCCAGGCCCCCCCTCCCCACACCCCCAGGCCCCCCCTTTCCCCCCCCAGGCCCCCCCTCCCACACCCCCAGGCCCCCCCTTTCCCCCCCAGGACCCCCTCCCACACCCCCAGCCCCCCCCTTTCCCCCCCAGTACCCCCTCCCTCACCCCCTTTCCCCCCCCCTCACCCCTTTCACCCCCTCCCCCAGACTCTGTACACCACCCTGCCCGCCCTGCTGGACAGCAACCCCTTCTCGGGGGGGGGGGGAGCCCAGCGCCCCCCAGGACCTGGCGGCCGCCCCGAGGGGGTGCGGGGCACCCTGGCCGTCTTCCAGGCGGCGCTGGGGCTGACCCGGGCCTGCCAGCTGCACCCCGAGCTCACCTCCCAGACCTTCGGCTACCTCTTCTTCTTCTCCAACGCCTCCCTCTTCAACACCCTCATGGAGAAAGGTGCCTGGGGGGGGCCGGGGGGGCCTTTAGGGGGCTTTAGGGGGCTTTAGGGGGCTTTTGGGGGGTCTAGAGGGGGTTTGGGGGCAGTATTGGGGGTATAAAGGGGGGATAGAGGGGGGTCTCACAGACCTTCAGCTCCCTCTTCTTCTTCCCCAACGCCTCCCTCTTCAACACCCTGATGGAGAAGGTGCCTGGGGGGGGGCCGGGGGGGGCCTTTAAGGGGCTTTTGGGGGCTTTGGGGAGGCTTTTGGGGGGGTATTGGGGCTGTAGAGGGGGATTTGGGGGTGTAGAGGGGCATCTGGGTCCCTGTGGGGGATGTCAAAGGGATTTATTCTTCCCCAACGCCTCCCTCTTCAACACCCTGATGGAGAAAGGTGCTGGGGGGGGGGGCGGGGGGGGCCTTTAGGGGGCTTTAGGGGCTTTTGGGGGGTCTAGAGGGGGTTTGGGGGGGTGTAGAGGGGGATTTGGGGGCTGTAGAGGGGGGATATTAGGGAATTTTTGGGGGTAGAGGGGGGGTCTCAGAGACCTTCAGCTCCCTCTTCTTCTTCCCCAACGCCTCGCTCTTCAACACCCTCATGGCGAAAGGTGCCTGGGGGGGCCGGGGGGGCCTTTAGGGGGGCTTTGGGGGGGGCCTTTAGGGGGCTTTTGGGGGGGTATTGGGGCTGTAGAGGGGGGGTATTAGGGCTTTTGGGGGGCATCCAGTTCCCACTGGGGGATGTCAAAGGGATTTATTCTTCCCCAACGCCTCCCTCTTCAACACCCTCATGGCGAAAGGTGCTGGGGGGGGCCGGGGGGGGGCCTTTAAGGGGCTTTTGGGGGCTTTGGGGAGGCTTTTGGGGGGGGTATTGGGGCTGTAGAGGGGGATTTGGGGGTGTAGAGGCGCATCTGGGTCCCTGTGGGGGATGTCAAAGGGATTTATTCTTCCCCAACGCCTCCCTCTTCAACACCCTGATGGAGAAAGGGTGCCGGGGGGGCCGGGGGGGGCCTTTAGGGGGCTTTTGGGGGGGGCTTTTGGGGGGGTATTGGGGCTGTAGAGGGAGATATTAGGGAATTTTTGGGGGTAGAGGGGGGTCTCATGGACCTTCAGCTCCCTCTTCTTCCTCCCCAACGCCTCCCCTCCTCAACACCCTGATGGAGAAAGGTGCCTGGGGGGGGGGCCGGGGGGGGGGGCTTTAAGGGGCTTTTGGGGGGGTCTAGAGGGGGTTTGGGGGCAGTATTGGGGCCGTAGAGGGGGTTTTTGGGGGCATTCAGGGGGGTTTTAGGGGGATATTGGGGCTTTTTTTGGGGTGTAGGGGGGCACACGGGGGCTTTTGGGGGGGGTTGGGGGGCTTTTGGGGGGGTGTAGAGGACGTTGGGGGGGTCAAGAGGGGGCTATGGGGGCATTTTGGGGGGGTCTCAGAGCAGTGTCTGGGTCTCTGGGGTAATTTTGGGGGGATTTGAGGGGTTTTAAGGGGGATTTTTGGTCCATTTTGGAGATTTTGAGGAGGATTTGGGGTCCCACTGGTAATTTCAGGGACACCGGGATAATTTGGGGGGGGGGTCAGGATCTTTTGGGGCAATTTGGAGCCTGTTGGGGGATCCCTGGACCCCCCCTCCGTGTGCAGAACCCCCCACAGGCACCCCAGGGACCCCCCCCCCAATCTCTCCCCAGTCCCTCCCAGTCCCGTCCCAGT
Source organism: Aythya ferina (assembly GCF_964211825.1). Lineage (NCBI taxonomy): Eukaryota > Metazoa > Chordata > Aves > Anseriformes > Anatidae > Aythya > Aythya ferina. The sequence goes on from NW_028180734.1 coordinate 3,105, forward strand.
CCCCCCCCCAGTTTCCTCCCATTGTCCCCAGCAGGATGCGGCCGCTTCCTCCTCGGGGCAGGAAGACCTTGGGGGGGGGGGGGGGGGGGGGGGGGGTGCCCACAGAGCTCCGGGGGGGGGCAAAGCATCCCCGTGGGGTCCCTAAACTCTGGGAGGGGGGTCCCTCACCCCTGGGGGGGGTCCTTAACCCTTGGGGGTGTCCCTAACCCCTGAGGGGGTGCCCCCAGCCCCCTGGGGGGGGTCCCTAACCCTTGAGGGGGGGGGTCTGTAACCCCTATGGGGGTGTCCCCAGCCCCTGGGGGGGGGGTCCCCATCCTCTGTGGGTGTCCCTAACCCCTCGGGGGGGGGGGTCTGTAACCTCTGAGGGGGGTGTCCCCAACCCCCTGGGGGTGTCCCTAACCCCTGAGGGGGGGGGCCTGTTACCCCTGGGGGGGGGGGGTCCCTAACCCCTGGGGATGTCCCCAACCCCCGGGGGGGGGGTCCCTAACCCCTAGGGGGATGTCCCCAACCCCCGGGGGGGGGTCCCCTAACCCCTAGGGGGATGTCCCCTAACCCCCCTGGGGGGGGTCCCTAACCCCCTGGGGGGGTCCCCCAACCCCTAGGGGGATGTCCCCTAACCCCCGGGGGGGGTCCCTAACCCCTAGGGGGATGTCCCCAACCCCCGGGGGGGGTCACTAACCCCTTAACCCCTTGGAGGGGGGGGGGGTCCCCAACCCCTAGGGGGGATGTCCTTAACCCCCTGGGGGGGGTCCCTAACCCCTAGGGGGATGTCCCCAACCCCCGGGGGGGGTCCCTAACCCCTAGGGGGATGTCCCCTAACCCCCGGGGGGGGGGGGGTCCCTAACCCCTAGAGGGATGTCCCTAACCCCCGGGGGGGGTCACTAACCCCTTAACCCTTGGAGGGGGGGGGTTCCCCAACCCCCGGGGGGATTTCCCTAAACCCCCGGGGGGATGTCCCTAACCCCCCTGGGGGGGGTCCCTAACCCCCGGGGGGGGTCCCCAACGCCTAGGAGGATGTCCCTAACCCCCGGGGGGGGGGTCACTAACCCCTTAACCCTTGGTGGGGGGGGGTCCCCAACCCCTAGGGGGAGGTCCCCAACCCCCAGGGAGGGTCCCTAACCCCCGGGGGGGGGTCCCCAACGCCTAGGAGGATGTCCCCAACCCCCGGGGGGAGGTCCCTAACCCCCCTGGGGGGGGTCCCTAACCCCGTTGCCCCCCCCCCCGCAGGCAGCGCGGGCCCCTTCTTCCAGTGGTCGCGGGCGGTGCGGGTTCGCGCCAACCTGGACCTGGTGCTGGACTGGCTGCAGGGCGTGGGGCTGGGGGACGTCGCCCACCACTTCTTCCAGAAGCTCTCGGCCACCGCCAACCTGCTCTGCACCCCCCGCAGCAGCCTCAGCAAGGTGGGGGGGGCCCCGGGGGGGGGATGTGGGGACGCGGGGGAGGGGGGTTGGGGGCCGGGGAGGGGGGGATACGGGGAAGGTTTGGGGGGGAAATGGGGGTGGGAGGGGGTCTGGGGGGGGAAATGGGAACGTGGGGGGGGACATGGGGAGGGTTTGGGGGGGATATGGGGGCAGGGGAGGGGGTTTGGGGGGATTTGGGGACACAGGAGGGGGGTTGGGGGGGAAATGGGAAGGGTTTGGGGGAATACGGGGGTGAGGAAGGACCCCCATGACCCGTGTGTCCCCCTTGTGACCCCTGTGACCCCCCCCATGACCCCCTGTGCCCCTCCTGTGACCCCCCATGACCCCTGTGTCCCCCTTGTGACCCCTTGTGACCCCCCCCGACCCCTATGACCCCTTGTGACCCTCCGGTGACCACCTGTAACCCCTTGTGACCCCTGTGACCCCCCCATGACTCCCCCATGACCCTTGTGACCCCCCCGTGACCCCCATGACCCCTTGTGACCCCCTGTGACCCCCCCATGACCCTTGTGACCCCCCCATGACCCTTGTGACCCCCCCATGACCCCCCATGACCCTTGTGACCCCCCCCATGACCCTCCATGACCCTCTGTGACCCCCCATGACCCCTGTGAACCCCCCCCGTGACCCCTCCATGACCCCTGTGACCCCCCCGTGACCCTCCATGATCCTTGTGACCCCCCCATGACCCCCCATGACCCCTGTGACCCCCCGTGACCCTCCATGACCCCTTGTGACCCCCCCCATGACCCCTGTGCCCCTCCTGTGACCCCCCATGACCCCTTGTGACCCCCCCCATGACCCCCGTGACCCCCCCGTGACCCTCCATGACCCCTCTGACCCCCCCCGTGCCCCCCCCCCAGGCGACGTGGCAGCGGCTGCGTGCCGAGTTCCCGGCGCTGTCCCCGGCGCAGCTGCACCACGTCCTGAGCCACTACCACCTGGGGCTCGGCCGCCCCTACCCCCGACGCCTGGAGCCCCCCCCCCCGAGGAACGCGACCTCGTGGCCAACGGTCAGACCCCCGGCACCCCCCCCGGGACCCCCCCGGGACCCCCCCCGGGACCCCTGACCCCCCCCCCCCGAGACCCCTGACCCACCTCGAAGACCTCCGGTCCCATCCCTTGCCCCAAGCCCCCAGCCCCTGCTCCTTGTCCCTGCCCTTTGTCCCCCCTCCCAAGATCCCCGCGACCCCCCCCCCCCACAATTCCTGGACCCCCCCCAAGCCCCCCGGGACCCCCCCGGGACCCCTGACCCCCCCCCCCAAGACCCCTGACCCCCCCCGAGACCCCTGACCCACCTCGAAGACCTCCGGTCCCATCCCTTGCCCCAAGCCCCCAGCCCCTGCTCCTTGTCCCTGCCCTTTGTCCCCCCTCCCAAGATCCCCGGGAACCCCCCCCACAATTCCTGGACCCCCCCCAAGACCCCTGGGACTCCCCTGGGACCCCCTGGGGACCCCTGACCCCCTCCTGAGACCCTTGACCCCCCGCCCCAAGCCCCCCCCCCCAGTCCCCTTCCCCAAGCCCCCAGCTCCTGCTCCTTGTCCCCACCCTATTGCCCCCCCCCCCGATAATCCCCCCCGGACCACTGGACCCCCCAAAACCCCTGGGACCCCCCCCCGGGACCCTCAACCCCCCCATGCCCCACCCTCAGCCCCCTACCCCCTCCCCTCACCCCCCCCAAACTCCCCCTGTGACCCCCCTGACCCCCCCCAACCCCCCTTTACCTCCCCTTTACCCCCCCACTGACCCCCCCAACCCCCCCTAACCCCCCCGTGTCCCCCCCCCAGGCGCCATCTTCGAGAGTTTTTCGGAGCACCCCCCCCCTGCTGCTGCCCGGGGGGGGGTTCCGGCTGCGGCGGGGGGAGGCGCCGGGGGACCCGGGGCTCCTGGGGGCCCTGCGCCGCCTGCGCCGCTTCCCTCGCCCGCCTCCAGCACGGAGACCCCTGAGGGGGGGCACCCACGGACCCCCCCCGGGGTGAAAAGACCCCCCCCCCGAGGTGAAAAGACCCCCCCCCGGGGTGATAGGGACCCCCCCCAGGGGGCTGGGGGGTCCGGATGGGGGCTGGGGAGTTCCCTATGGGTGCCTCTGGGGGGGACTGGGAAGGGACTGGGAGGGACTGGTGCAAACTGGGGACCCCCCCCAGGCACCCAAGGGACCTGATAGAGCCCAGAGCCCCCCCCGGGGCCCCCCCAGAGGGACTGACAGACACCCCCAAAAGGAGCCCCCCCCCCCCAAAAATGGGACACCCCCCAAAATCCAGGGGGGGGGGTCCCCGCTGTGTCCCCCCCCCCCCCTTTGTATCTGTGTGTCCCCCCCCCCCCCCCAATAAACGCTGTTATCACGTGACCCCTCCCCTGGCATGGTGGGCGTTGCCTCGATGGGCGGGGTTATTGTGAGGGCACGCCCCCGAAGGCGGGGGTTATGGGGATTCCGGGGGGCGGGGCTTGAGGAGATTCCAGGGGGTGGGGCTTAAGGGGATTCCCCCGGGGGTGGGGCCTGGGGGGAAACCCCTTGTGGGCGTGGCTTGGGAGAGCTATGGGTGGGGCTTTCTCGTGGGTGGGGCTTGTTAGGGGGCGGGGCTTTTCCAGTGGGCGGGGCTCTGACCCCCCCCTCTGCCCCCAGGTCCCCCCCCAGCAGAGCCAGGAGGAGCCGCAAAGCCCCCTGGGAGCCCCGGTATGCAAATGAGCTCCCGGGGGGGGGGGGGGTGGAGGAGGTAATTTCCCCCCCTTCCCTGGGGCAGTTTTGGGGGAGGGGGGGCAATAAACGGCCTCTGGCAGCCCCCACTCGAGTGCCACGCCCCTCCACTTAGGCCACGCCCCCCACTGGAGCCACGCCCCCAGCCTCATCATGCCCCTATGGCAGCCCCCAGCCAGGCCACGCCCCCTCGGGGCATCCCCAGGGAGGCCCCGCCCCCGGGAAACCCCGCTCCGTGGCGGGGGGGGGGGGCGGGTGAGGTCACCTGCGGTCACCGAGCGTTGCCATGGCGACCCACGGGGGGGGGGAGGGGGGTGATGTCACCGCTCAGCCGTTGCCATGGTGACCGACCGACGCTGCCTGCCGGCTGCGGTGACGTCACCGCCGTCTGTCTCCACGGCAACGGGGAGCCCCGGGCGGTCGCCATGGCAACGCGGGGGACGCGCCCCGCCCCGGCCCATTCACAAACCGCCCCTGCGACGTCACCGCCCGCGCCGCGCTCCTATTGGCTGAGCTGCCGGAGGGGCGTGGCCTCCACGCCTCCGTTCTCCGATTGGCCGAAGGGGGCGGGGTTTTGAGGGGCGCGGCGCCGCCTTCGCGCTGATAGGCTGCAGCAGCCTGGGGGGCGTGGCTTTCAGAGAGAGGTGGAGCAGCGCCTTCCGATTGGCTGCGAGCAGGTGCGGGGGCGGGGCTAGAACTGCTCGAAGCTTCCCATTGGCCGGCTTCATGGGAGAAGCCGATTGGGCGGCGCGAAGGGCGGTGCTCGGGGGGCGGTGGCACCGCGCGGCTTCTGATTGGCTGCCCCGCGGCGGCCACGTGACCAGGGCCGCTCACCGGCGGGGGGGTGGGGGAGGGGCTGCTCACACGCGCGTGCCCCGGGGGCGGCGTCACGTGATTCTGGGGGGCACGCGGAGACCGCGTGGGCGGGCGCCACGTGACCGCCCCCCCCCCCAGGGGCGGTGCCACGTGACCGCCCCCCCCCCTCCCTCCCACGCCACCCACTCGGGGCCGCCGCGGCCTCACCCGGACCCCCCCGGGACCCCCCCAGGGACCCCCCCGCGTGTCCCGGCCCCCCCGAAACCCCCCGGGACCTGCCCCAGGGACCCCCCCCCAATTGTTCGGGCCCCCCCCGCGTGTCCCGGATCCCCCGGGACCCCCTCGGGACCCCCCCCTCGTGTCCCAGCCCCCCCGGGGATCCCCCCGGGACCCCCTTTGGAACCTCCCCGCGTGTCCTCCACCCCCGGGACCCCCCGAGACCCCCCCCTTTGGGTCCCCCCTTCGTGTTCCAACCCCCCCGGGACCCTTTTTGGGCCCCCCCCCTCGTGTCTCACGCCCTCCCAACCCCCCCCCGAGCCTCCCCCTGTGTGTCCCAGTCCCCCCGGGACCCCCTTTGGGACCTCCCCCTGTGTCTTCCACCCCCAGACCCCCCCCGAGACCCCCCTTTGTGACCCCTCCTCGTATCCCAGGACGCCCCCGTGCCCCCCCCGGGCCCCCCCCGCCATGGCCGGCCGCCGCCTGGGCCGCGTGTCCCCCCGCAGCTCGGTGCTTTTCCTCTGCGACCTCCAGGAGCGCTTCCGCCACAGCGTCGCCTTCTTCCCCCAGATCGTCGCCGTCGCTGCCCGCGTGCTGCAGGTACCCGGGGGGGGGGGCCCTGACACCCCCCAGACCCCCCACACACACCACCTGCACACCCCCCCCCCGTACCCCAATACCTGGGTGCCAGCGCCCCCTGCACCCTGGTGCAACCCCAAACCCTTGGGTAGGGTCCCAAACTCATGTGTGGGACCCCAAAACCTCACGTCGGACCTCAAACCCTCCTGGGGGACCCCAAAACCTCGTGTTGGACCCCAAAAGCTCACGTGGCACCCCAAAACCTCATTTTGGGCCCCCCCAAACCCTTCTGGGGGACTCCAACCCCTTGGGGAGACCCCAAAACCTCATGTGGCACCCCCCAAACCCTTGGGTGGGATCTCAAGCCCTTCAGGAGACCCCAAAACCTCGTGTGGGACCCCAAAACCTTGCGTGGTAGACCCCAAAACCTCATGTTGGACCCCAAAAGCTCATGTTGGACCCCAAAAGCTCACGTGGCACCCCAAAACCTCATTTTGGGCCCCCCCCAAACCCTTCTGGGGACTCCAACCCCTTGGGGAGACCCCAAAACCTCATGTGGCACCCCCCAAACCCTTGGGTGGGACCCCAAGTCCTACAGGAGACCCCTAAACCTTGTGTGGCACCCTCCAGAGCCTTGTGGGAGACCCCAAAACCTCATTCGGGACCCCAAAACCTCCCGGTCTCCCCAAAATCTTCCCCCCCCCTTAGGCGTGCCGTGAACTGGAGGTGCCGGTGGTGGTGACGGAGCAGCACCCACGGGCGCTGGGCCCCACGGTGCCCGAGCTGGGGGCTCAGGACCTCCCCAAGCACCCCAAAACCTCCTTCAGCATGCTGGTGCCCCCCGTGGAGGCCGAGCTCAGCGCCCGCCCCGGCCTCGCCTCCGTCCTCCTCTGCGGCATCGAGACCCAGGCCTGCATCCTGGTGAGGGGCTGGGGGGGGGTCCTGGGGGGGTCCTGAGGGGCTGGGGGGGGTCCTGGGGGGGCCCTGAGGGCTGGGGGGGCTTCACAGGGGACTGGAGGGTCTCTGGGGGGGATCCTGGGGGGGCCCTGAGGGGCTGGGGGGGCTTCACAGGGGACTGGGGGGTCTCTGGGGGGATCCTGGGGGGGCCCTGAGGGGCTGGGGGGGCTTCACAGGGGACTGGGGGGTCTCTGGGGGGATCCTGGGGGGGCCCTGAGGGGCTGGGGAGGGGTCTGGGGGGGGCCTGGGGGGGCTTCACAGGGGACTAGAGGGTCCCTCGGGGGACCCTGAGGGGCTGGGGGAATCCTGGGGGGGGGCTGGGGGGTTCTGGGGGGGGTCCTGAGTGGCTGGGGGGGGCCTGGGGTGCTGGGAGGTGCTTGCGGGGGGGGGCGCTGTAAGGGGCTGGGGGGGCCCCTGATGGCTGGGGGGGGGCTGGGGGGCGTTGGGAGGAGCCCTGATGGGGGTGAGGAGGCTGGAGGGGGGACACAGTGTGGATGACCTATTTCCCCCCCCCCCCCCTCCCCAAATTTACCCCCCCCACCCCCCCCAGAGCACGGCACTGGATCTGCTGGACCGGGGCCTGGACGTGCACGTGGTGGTGGACGCCTGCTCCTCCCGCAGGTGGGGGGGGGGCAAAAAAGGGGGGCTGGGGGGGCAAAAAGGGGGGCTGGGGGGGCTCTGGGGGGCAAAAAGAGGGGTTATGGGGCACGTGGGGGGCAAAAAGGGGGGCCGGGGGCTTGGGGGGGGACAAAAAGAGGGGTTGTGGGAGCCATGGGGGGGGGATAAAGGGGGGCTGGGGGGGGGTAATGGGTGCTGGGGGGGCAAAAAGGGGTGGCTGGGGGGTTTGGGGGGGTAAAATGGGAGGGTTGGGGGGGCAAAAGGAGGGGTTGTTGGAGCTGGGGGGGGCAAAAAGGAGGGTTGGGGATAAAATGGGGGGCTTGGGGGGGCAAAAAGAGGGGTTATGGGGCACGTGGGGGGTAAAGGTGGAGTGGGGGGGGGGCAAAAAGGGTGGTTGGGGGGTAAAATGGGGGGGGCTGGCAGGACTGGGGGGGGGTAAAAGGGGGGCTTGGGGGGGCAGAAAGGGGCAAAGGGGACACCTGGGGGGGACACCTGGGGGGATGGGGTGACCCCTAGAGGTGACCCCTAGAGGTGACCCCCCCCGGTGACCCCCCCTGACCCCCGGTGACCCCCCCCTGACCCCCGGTGTCCCCCCCCCAGCCAGGTGGACCGCGCGGTGGCGCTGTCCCGGCTGCGGCAGAGCGGCGCCTTCCTGACCACCAGCGAGAGCCTCCTGCTGCAGCTCCTGGGCGACGCCCGACACCCCCGCTTCCGCCAGGTGCTGGCCACGCCCCCCCCAGGACACGCCCCTGGACACGCCCACCCGCCCTGGCCACGCCCACTCCCGATAAACCACCCCCCCGCCCACCCATGGCCGATAAACCACACCACCCCCTCGGCTGTACACCACAGCTGCAGGAGCCCTGCCTAGCCAGGCCACGCCCCTATACATGATTGGCCACGCCCCCAATCGTGGATGGCCACGCCCACCCGCCCTGGCCACGCCCACCCCCGATAAAACACCTCCATACCCACCCACGCCCGATAAACCACGCCACCCCCCTGCCCCCATCCTGCTGCTGCAGGAGCCCTGCTCAGCCAGGCCACGCCCCCAGATATGATTGGCCACGCCCCCAATCGTGGGTGGCCACGCCCACCCGCCCTGACCACGCCCACTCCCAATAAACCACCTCCACGCCCAATAAACCACGCCCCCCCCGCCCCCATCCCACTGCTGCAAGAGCCCTGCTCAGCCAGGCCACGCCCCTATACATGATTGGCCACGCCCCCAGTGATGTCTGGCCACGCCTACTTCCCATGACCACGCCCGCCCAGCCTGGCCACGCCCACACCCAATAAAACACACCCCCCTGCCCACACCCCACTGCTGCAGGAGCCCTGCCCAGCCAGGCCACGCCCCCAGTCATATCTGGCCACGCCCCCTTTGGCATGTAGCCACGCCCACCTTGGTGTGGCCCCACCCACCTGGAGAGGCCCTGCCCCCAAGGACTGGGGCTGTCAATGGGGTGGGGTTGATAAGGGGTTAATTAATGGGGCTGTGAGTTAATTAATGGGGCCACAGCTTAATTAATGGGCCTGTGGCTTAATTAACGGGGTCTGTGGCTTAATTAATGGGGCCACCGCTTAATTAATTGGCCTTAATTAATGGGGCCACAGCTTTATTAATGGGGCCTTAGGGGCTTGCCCGCAGGTTCGTTAGCGGGTTGGTTAAGGGGCTCATTAATGGGTTGGGTAAGGGGCTAATTAGTGGGTTGATTACAGGGCTCGTTAGCGGGTTGGTTAAGGGGCTCATTAATGAGACAGGGATGGGGTTCATTAATGGGATGGGTACGGGATTAATTAGCGGGTAGGTTATGGGGTTCGTTAACGGGATGGGTATCGGACTAATTAGTGGGTTGGTTACAGGGCTCGTTAGTGGGGCTAATTAGTGGGTTGGTTGTGGGGTTCGTTAGTGGGACAGGTATGGGGTTCATTAGCAGGCTGGTGTTGGGGTTCGTTAGCAGGTTGGTTATAGGATTAATTAGTGGGTTGGTTATGGTCATTAACGGGATGGGACTAATTAGTGGGTTGGTTACTGGGTTCATTAATAGGGCTAATTGGTTCTGGGGCTCGTTAGCGGGAGCTACAGGGTTCATTAGTGCATTGGCCACGGGGTTCGTTAGCGGGTTGGTTGTGGGGCTCATTAGTGTGCTAATTAGCGGGTTAATTACAGCCTCGTTAGCCCCCCAGCAACAGGTTGGTCCCCCTGGGGCTCGTTACCCCCCCTCATTAACAGGCTGGGGGGGGCCATGAGGTGGGGGGGGATCCTGGGGGGGGGGGGGATCCTGGGGTCCCCACCCTAATTACCCCTAATTAAGACTAATTAGCGCCTCTCCCGCAGGTGCAGCAGCTGATCAAGGAGCCGGCGCCCGACACGGGGCTGCTGCCCCTGCTGGGGGCCCTGGGCCCCATGGGGGGGCAATAAATGGGCCCCCCCCCCCCTTGGGGGGGCAATTAAACCCCCCCCACACCCTTTGGGGGGGGGGGGCAATAAACGCTGCTCCCCCCCCCCCCGTGCGTTGTCTGAGTATTTGGGGGGGGTGGCATCAAAGGGGGGGGAGGGGGGGGCTGCACTGACCCCTTTTTTTTAGGGGGGGGGGCACCGTGGGACCCCCCCTCCCCCCCCGCCGGAGCCTTTTCTTAATGAAGCCCTGGGAAAAAAATAAAAAAATAAAAAAAAAAAAAAAAGGGGGGGGGGGCTCCCAGGCCCCGCCCCCACACCCCCATTGGCTGCTCTCCACCAATGAGGAGCCCCCCCCCGGCCCCCCCCCCCAATATAAAATCCCCCCCCCCTCACCCCCGGGAGCTGCCGCTCGATCCCACCGGGGGCTGCGTCCTGCGGGGGCTCCGCAACCCCCCCGAGGACCCCCCCCAGGACCCCCCCCCCAGCACTGGGACCCCCCCAGGAGCCCCCCCCTCAGAACCAGGACCCCCCCCCCAGCATCGGGACCCCCCCCCCCAAGCACCGGTAAGCGGCGAGGGACCCCCGGAGGGGGGGGGAGAAAGGGAGGGGGGGGGGGGCGCGGGGGTGGCCCGGGTGTGACGGTGGCGGGGGGGGGGGGAGGGGGGAGACTGAGTGTGTGACACGGGCACGGCGAGGGTGACACCGCCACCGGGTTTGTGACACCAACACCGAGTGTGACAGTGACACGGGGTGCGTGTGACAGTGACACCGAGTGTGTGACACCAACACTGAGTGTGTGACAGTGACACCGAGTGTGACAGTGACACGGGGTGCGTGTGACAGTGACACCGGGTGTGTGACACCAACACCGGGTGTGTGTGACAGTGACACAGGGAGCATGTGACAGTGATACCGAGTGTGTGACACCACCACCGAGTGTGACAGTGACACCAGGCTCGTGTGACAGTGACAGGGAGCGTGTGACACCGACACGGGGCTCGTTTGACGGTGGCACTGGGTGTGTGACACCAACACCACGCGTGTGACAGTGACAGGGGAAGTGTGTGACGCTGACACCGAGCGTGTGACACTGATACGGGGTGTGTGACACCAACACGGGGCTCCTGTGACAGTGACACCGAGTGTGTGACACCACCACTGAGCGTGTGACACCGACACAGGGCGCGTGTGACAGGGACACCGAGCGTGTGAGTGACAGGCAGGGTGCGTGTGACACTGACACAGGGCGCGTGTGACACCAACACCGCGCGTGTGACACCAACACCGTGCGTGTGACACACGCGTGTGACACCCGGGGGGGGTGGCACAGCCGTGACACACGCGTGTGCAAAGGGGGGGGGGGCGGGGAGCGGCAGCCCCTTCGTGCACACGCGTGTGCGAGGCCCCGTGCCCCCCCTCCCCCCCCCCCCCGTGCCGGGTTCACACGCGTGTGCAAGGCGTGTGAAAGGGGGGGGGGGGAGGGGGGGGTTGGATGGGGTGGGGGATGGGCGGCCGTTGCCGGGCAGCCGTTGCCATGGTGACGGGGATGCTGCCTTGGAGACGGGAGGACCGCGGGGGAGGGGCCGGGCTCCCGCATCCCCCCCCCCCCCCCCCCCAAAAAAAAGGAGCAAGGCATTGTGGGTAACGGGGGACACCCCCCCTTTTTTCACCCCTCCCCCCCTTTTTCACCCCTCCCCGTTTTTTTTTACCCCCCCCTTTTTTTTTTTTTACCCCCCCCTTTTCTTTTTTTACAGGAGCAGCTCAGGGAGCAGGCTCTGCCCCCTCCCCCCCTACAAATTTGGGTTCCCCCCCACCCCACAAAGCCCCCAGCCCCAATTTGGGACCGCCCCCCCTCCTCCTAATGGGTCCCCCCCCGCCGCCGACCCCCTAATTAGGGGCCCCGTTTCCCACTGCTAATTGGAGAGCCCCCCCTCCACGCCCCCCCCCTCAATTAGGACCCCCCCCAGAGCCCCCTCTTCCACTGAGCCCCCCAGTGGGGCCCCGTTAGAGCCCCCCCACCCCTATTAGAGCCCCCCAGCCCCATTAGAGCCCCCCTACCCCCCTCAGACCCCCCCTCACCCCACTTAACCCCCCCACAGCCCCCTTAGAGCCCCCCACCCCCCTAAGACCCCTCCTCAGCCCCCCCTTCACCCCAATTAACCCCCCCGGCCCCCCCCCAAGCCCCCCCTCAGCCCCCTCTCACCCCATTTAACCCCCATTAGAGCCCCCCACCCTCCTTTTCACCCCCATTAGAGCCCCCCCACCCCCCCAGCATCCCCCTCAGCCCCCCCCTCACACCCCCCTCACCCCAAATACCCCCCCCACCCCCCATTTAACCCCCCCCCCCAACCATGCACGCCGCCCTCCCCGCCCTCCTCTGCGCCACCTTCGCCTCCTCCCCCCTCCCCTCACCCCCAGCGCCCCCCCTTTCCCCCCGGCGGCTCCCCCCCCCCCCCCCCCAAAAAAAAAAAACCCCACCACGAAGAAGGGGGGGGCTCCTCACCCCCCTCCCCCTTCCGCCCCAGCCCCGAAGCGCAGGCAGAGAAGGGGAGGAGGGGGCAGCGGGACGCAGGCTGGGGGTGGAGGGGGTCCCGAGGGGGGGGGGGGGGGTCATCCTCGGGGGGGGGTGGGGGGGTGGGGGGGGGGTCCCGGCCGAGCTGTGCCAGGCTTATTACGACGTGATGGGGCAGTACGACGCCGCCTTCAACTGCTCCACCGGCGCCTTCCGCTACTGCTGCGGGAGCTGCCACTACCGCTTCTGCTGCGAGCACCGCGCCCGCCGCCTGGAGCAGAGGCGCTGCACCAACCTGCACACCCCCGCTGGGCCGCCACCCCCCCCCCCGGCCCCCCCCGCCGCCCGCCGTTACCCCCCGGTGACCCCCAGGCCGCCCCCGGGGACCCGGCGGCGGCGGCGGTGGGGGGAGGGGGAAGCGGGGGGGGTGGGGGAGGGGGAGCCGCCGGCAGCGCCGCCTACGCCGTGTGCGGGGTCCTGAGCCTGGGGCTGGCGGTGGGGCTGGGGCTCAGGGCGGTGCTGGGGGGGGGCAGGAGGGCGGGGGGGGAAGGGGGGGGCAGTAGGTGAGTGAGGGGGGGGGTGATGTGGGGGTTGGGGGGGGTATTGGGGGTTATGGGGGGGATATGGGGGGGTTATGGGGGTGTTGGGAGGGATATGGGGGGGTTATGGGGAGTTATGGGGGTCTTGGGGGAGTTATGGGGGGGCTATGGTGGAGTTATGGGGGATTTGGGGGGGCTATGGGGGTATTGGAGGGGATATGGGGGGCTTATAGGGGATTTGGGGGGGGTATTGGGGGGCTTATGGGGGTATTGGAGGGGATATGGGGGGGTTATGGGGGTCTTGGGGGGGTTATGGGGGGGCTATGGGGGCACTGGGGGGATATGCACCGCCTGGAGCAGAGGCGCTGCACCAACCTGCCCCCCTCACCCTGGGCCGCCACCCCCCCCCGGCCCCCCCGCCGCCCGCCGTTACCCCCGGTGACCCCCAGGCTGCCCCCGGGGACCCGGCGGCGGCGGCGGTGGGGGGAGGGGGAAGCGGGGGGGGGTGGGGGAGGGGGAGCCGCCGGCAGCGCCGCCTACGCCGTGTGCGGGGTCCTGAGCCTGGGGCTGGCGGTGGGGCTGGGGCTCAGGGCGGTGCTGGGGGGGGGCAGGAGGGCGGGGGGGGAGGGGGGGGGCAGTAGGTGAGTGAGGGGGGGTGATGTGGGGGTTGGGGGGGTGTTGGGGGGGTATTGGGGGTTATGGGGGGATATGGGGGGGATATGGGGGGTATTGGGGGGTTATGGGGGGTTATGGGGGTATTGG
>NW_028180733.1:0-16425 GCF_964211825.1 Aythya ferina
AAAGGATTGTTTCTTTCAACTAGCACAGGGTGCGGTACAATTTTTATGTGATGCAGCTGGAGAAACCCAGCTATACCATGCCACTCCTCCAAGTTACATCTTCTCCCTTCTAACTTAGCTTAGGGCTGGATTCACCCCTGAAACTACTTATATGTAAATGCACTTTTCAGAGCATAACAATAACTCTACCAGGATGATAAGAGTTTGACAACTAGACTGTTTGTTAGCCAGATCTTAACTTAAGCTACCAGTCTGTTGATTTGGCTTCTGCTCGTGTCCATGGAACAAGAGAGGACTCATTTCTCTTCTCTTAGACCTCTGCCTTCCCAAGGGGACAGATTGTACTAGGTCTCTTTCCAGTGACTAAGAGGAAGACTTAGTGTCTAGCTGAAAGTTAGGCATGATGAATCCTAGTCTTGGGAACTTCTGGTGAGAGTCAGCATGTTGTCAGATCCTATCTAAATTAGGTTTCAAAAATAAACATTGCTCTTATTAAAAAAGCAGATGCAGACATGGGAATCTGTCTCCAAGCATGGACCATTAGTGCTGTCTCAGACAGAAAACGAACAAACTCCATTACTTATATGGAGTCCACCTCTATATTTGGGAACTAGTCTTCAGAGAGCATTAAATCCATTGAGAAGAAACATGGAGCACATGTAGAGAAAACACTGGGGCATTATCATGCACAACCTGAGGCCAAGGGAATGTAGATCTCCTAGAACTAGTTGGAATTCTGTGCAAAGAAAGGTCGTTTACATTATTCTGTGGAGGGCTTTCTACGAGTCTAATCTCCCCAGGCAAGGGTCATGTTTGTGTCCGTTACTTATTCTCTTTACTCTAGTGATCCCGCAGTCTTTCCATTGACTGCAATGGCTGCGCTATTCATGGACTGACTCTAGGATTGGACTGTGTACTAAGCAAATAATCAGAATCAGCAGATTTGGAGTCATATGGGCACCCAATAAGCAGCCTGTTTTGTTGTAGGATTGGGTATAAAATCCCAAATCTCATCAGCTCCTAGCTGTTGGCACCAGGACTCACTAACAGCAAGCAGAATGGCCTTTCACTCTGCTCTTTTTGTTTTCTTAGCTGGACTGGTATTTCTCGCTGAAGCTGCACCACTGGTGAGTCTTTTTTATTCAAACTCAATCATTACAAGAATCATCTATATTTTCTAGATGACTAGCATCTTCCTCAGCCATGAAATTCTGCAACAATTAGACTTCATTGAAGTGTTATTTTAATACCATTTTTTAGGTATCTTCTTCAGAATTCTTTAAACTTTTCTTTCATCATTTACCCATCTATTTTAGGACACTATGAAAGGGTATAGGATATAGGACATGTGACCCTTTATTTTTCTCTCTATATGTCAGTTTCTGACTCACATCCCATATCTTCAATATAGAGATAGCTTTACCTTTTTCACCAAACAAGTGCTTCTCTAAAGAACTAAAATGAAAAAAAAAAAATGTATATATATATACATTTATATAGTTTTTATATATATATATATATATATATATTCTTCCACCCCTAGTGATGATGTAGGCATTTATTTCTTGGTTGCCTAACATTCCCTATTAAAATAATTTACTATTTTCTTATCTGTGATCTCACTAAAAAGGTGTATTTTACGATATCTTCCCAGGGACACATGCAACTGTAAATATTTGTCAAACTGTGTATATGTATGTATGTAAAATAAAGTGATATGTATAAAGACCAAAGATTCTGCTGTAAGCCATAAATGTTAGTGAACTAGCTTTGAAATGCCATTTTGCAAAGAACTTGCTTTTAAGCCAACATTAATTCTGCAAGAACAATCTATCTTCTCTTTGAAAGAAAGCTTTTGCAGGCCTAGTGAACAGCTCCTATATAACTTCTCCTGCTTTCCCCAAGGTCTCCCATGGCTCTGTTGATTCCAAATGCCCTCTCATGGTGAAAGTGCTGGATGCAGTCAGAGGAAGTCCTGCAGCTAACGTAGCTGTTAAAGTCTTTAAAAAGGGTGCAGATGGAAGCTGGCAGGACTTTGCCACTGGGTAAGTTATGTGGTCTTACTGAGACATTTTCAAGGTGCCTTGGGAAAACAAATGAGAAATAAAGGGAATGGAGCTCTGATCAAAACAACTTTAAGTTGTCTTTCACATGTCACACTATAACCAGAATTATACACACTAAAACCACACTATAACAGCACATGATTTTTGGTCTAGAATACATCCAATTCAAGTGGAGCATACTTGTTACTGAAATTTAAATACATACTAATTGGAAAAAAAAAAAAGTTTATTCAATACTTATTATTTTCTCCTATCTCCAATATTACCTTTCCGTTCTCCAAATATGTATATATATTTAGATCTTTATTTTCAACAGTCACGTACAAAATCCTTTCTGTAAACTCCATCTCTACACATACGAATAACAAGTGTATTAGTTCTCTTCTGTGCAATAAACTTGCTCGTTGGATGAAACTGCTTAACCTGAAGGTTTTCAAGAGTCACATTTTAACAAAACACAGCATGGCCACAGCATGTTTGTTGTCATATCTATAGATTTGCATGGCTTTTGCTATTGTGACAGGTTTATAGTTACAAAGCATCCTCAGAACATCACTGAGAGGCATGCAAATACTACTATCTTCAGCCTGCAGGAAAAATATGTGGAACAGAGGGATACAGTTTTCTAAAATTTAAATAGGTGAGGTATTCATGCATCTAAGTTTCATTGTAACAATTGACTGATTCAGATTTTTAACTAAGAGAAATCTCTATCAGCAGGATGATATTCAAGTACAGGACAACAAGCATAGGTGTGGACAGGAACAACTAGAGCATCCAGTGGTCTTTTACTAGAACTTTTATAACATGATTTATATAAAAGCTGTAAAGAGAAACAGAGAACACTACAAGCAGAGACATACCTTTCTCTATCTGAACAGTTTCTTTCTATAAAACTCAAAACAATCAAGAAGACAAAACCTTTCCTCATTGAAAGGTAACCAACCACCTAATAAGGAGGAGATAAAACCAGACACCTCCACCCCCAAAGGGTGAGTGTTAATCTAGGAACAAATGACTCTTGGAGTGGATTTATATACTTCAAGCAACAGAGTACCTCTTTAAAAATTGACAGGTTGCTTTGGGGACAATGGTAATGTTTTGCTCCTAACAAGTATTTGTGCCGTGATCAGGAGATACAGGTTATTTTGAATGTTTCATCAATTGGTCTTGTATGTGTAAAGTATAATTTACACTGGAATAAGATAAATATAACATCAGTGTTTAATGTTGTCACCTTTTGAGAATACTAGTGTTTTCTTGTTCAGTTTATGACACTGCTCTTAACATGTCCAAGGAAACAAATCCTGTGGCTCTTCTCGGCCAAGTTCTTTTGGCACTTTATATTACAGAGAAAGTCTGAGAAAATAATCTATTTAAATTACTTAAATAAATAAATGAGGAAAATAGCCTTAGGCACAGAAGTATTTTGCTGCGGGAAGGCAATAAAATAACATTAAACCACCATTTTTACTGCAGGTAAAGATTATGACCTTTCCCTTGGCTTGCATCTTAACCAAAGCTGCTTTCAGTGACAACAGCGACTTAGGCTGAGGGCACTAGTTTGAAATAGTTTTTCACATATGATTGCAATTTTCTTCCTTTGGGAAAACTAGAGTTTATATGTGATAAATCTGTTGAAAATTTGAATGCAATCAAGGAACACAATCTGTAACTACACCCAGCATGTTAATATTTTGAAGGTCTGTATGCATTTGCTAGGTACTGTAAAAGAGTCATTTTGCATAGATGTCTATAAAGGCTTTTTTTTTGTTTTGTTTTATTTGGCTGTTTTAGTTTAGTTAGTTGGTAGTTGTTGTTTAGCCTTGCTAACACAATTTAGGGAACTTAGCAAACTTTGTAACTATAGAATTTAAAATATTAATAAATATTTCAAATAATAATGATTCTCTTTTAAAAGGCAGAGAATAAGTTAGCATAACAACAGCTGATTTTATTAAGAGGCTTATTTCAAAATAAACTTGGCCAAAAATATGCAAGAAAAGCTTTACTACAACTGAGATGCACTCTGAGGAAGGCCCTAGGGCTAGGAAGCATGTGATATGGGTTCTCTATGAGCTCTTCCCATGACTAGCTTTGACCTTCTCACTGCTCACATGTTTTTGAAAATCTAGGCCTTATAGTTCGAGAGTTGCATTCACTAAACATTGTGACCTTGTATGTGAATCATCATCAAAGAAAAGAAAAGAAAAAAAAGATGTCACAGCACATCTGATAGAAATACAAGTGCTCATACAGAAATACAAATGTTGCTCAGAAAGAATCACTTGTACCATTTTGCTACCAGGGCTAAATGCAGGAAATGCTCTGCCTTGTGCTACTCCCTCCCAGAATATGAATCACACACTGTCCTGTAGGATGTCACACAACAGTGGTACTTAACGGTTTGCTTATGAGCAAACCACTGACACTGAATGGCTATCACTTGATAGCTAAAATAAGAGAAAGTGCCATTAACTCTTGGTGGTGAACAGAAGGTTTCAAGTGAACCCTTGTTTCCTGTTTCCCAGTTGTTCCGGATGGTTAACATCTGCAACTCTGGATCAGCTAATTACAGAAAGGACCATTCAAGCTGCATCCATGTCTTTCTTAAACTAATATTTCTTCATATGAACAAAGATTTTGAGTCACAAATAATTTTTTCCCTTTAAACAGTTTGTGTCAAAACCATCTAGCTTCTAAGCAGATACATGTCAATTGCCAACCTGCAGCCTGAACAATTCTTCAGGGTCTCAACAATTGCTTCACAGTTTCAAGGACACATGAGCACTTGCCAATGAGATCTTCAGCCTTTTGTCTCTTGCCTTTTCTAAAGGCAAGATAGCTTAAGCAAGGAAATACTAACGCTTCTACAAAGACTGCCTATGAGACACGTTTCAGTCATGTCTTGGATTCTCTACAGGTATGGAAAGAATACCTGGGTATAGCTGATTTCACCTGTACTATACCTGTGAGACTTTTTCAGTCTTCAAATTGCTATAGCTGAAATTTAAGAAAACCTGAACAGTACCACAGCATTTTTGATTTTGTAAATTCTTAATTTAAGGACAAGATCATCATTCAGACTTCTGTCATTTACTTGTCAAGTAACCAAGGAAGATAAGCAAGATTGAGGAGGAGGCTGGGAAAGAAAATCTGTAATAACACAACTGATTCTTTCTCTGATAAGAAGCAGTAGCTCATTTCATTCTCTCTTCCCTCTATTCCTCCTTATGTGTTTCTATTTTCAAGCTATTCCTTGTCATAGGCTGGACAAGTCCTACTAGCTCTTCAAATCAAAGTTTTCTTTATTTTTCCTTCAAATACATCAAGTGGTTATGAAATGCTATATAAATATTTGCAGTAGAAAAAAATAAAATCATATAAAGAGATTGAAATAAAAATAAAATAAAACAGTGAGGGAAAGGGCATGCAAAGGAGTTAGAAGACAAATATGTAAATATTTAAACAGCTGTCAAACAAAGTTTGGTCTTTTTCAAACTAATATGGTGCAATGCCAGCTAGATTTCCTCCTTGCTTTTGGATTCCATTCACCCAGCATTTTGTTACAAGCTGAATATATAATCTCTCTGAGCTGCCAATTCCTACTGCTCATTTACATGGCACCCAGTGGAAGAGGACCCTGCTCTTTGACCAAGACATGGTAATTTGAATTAATAAAATCTCATGACACTAAATTGCTGTTCCAAGACACTACCATTCAGGGTCACATAAAAACACATCAGTGTTTAGATGTAAAACCTATAGTCTCAGTGCTAATAACTACTGAATAAAACAATTTGCCACTAAAATCTCTTTTCTCTAATTATAATTTGAGAATTGGCATCTTGCCTTTCATCATGACAATCCTTTTCCAAAGCAACTAACATTTGGTTCCAGAGGGCACTTAGTACAAGTTTAACATGATATTAAAACAGGGGTCTTAACTATAATCCCTGCCATAGCAACAAAAATGACCAAAGAAAGCAAGTCAGCTTTAATTTGTGATGTACGTGGATAAGCTGTTAGCAGGGACAGGTTCTGCAATATCAAAGCATATACTACACAGGAGGGAATTATTTCAGATTACTAGAAATCATTCAGTGTTGAATTTGGCTATCCAGCACCTGTGCTATTTAACACTCCACATTGACTGTTTCCATTTTTTGGATTCATGCCACCATCTCATTTAAATGACAGTATAAAATATTTATGTAGATATTTTGTCATTACAGGAAAACCACAGAGTACGGTGAGATCCATGAGCTCACAACAGAAGAACAGTTTGTAGAAGGAACGTACAGGGTTGAGTTTGACACCAGCTCTTACTGGAAAGGACTTGGCCTTTCCCCATTCCATGAATATGCTGATGTAAGTATTTGCAAGTATACCTAATAACCTATATATCATGCAGCAGCATCAGCTGGACAGAATAAATACAGTGTTTTGATACTGAAAAAGCAATAAAATGGTTCACTGCCACCTAACATTGTGCAAATAAAGACAGTAAACAGTCAGCTAAGCCAGAGGAAGTAGCCAAATTCCCTGCAAGTACAAATTGACACAGCTCTTCAAAGAAGAGCTGTGCCCATTTAGTTTAGTAGAGACCTTTGTCCAAAAAGAGCTATGTTATTTGAATGGACTCAGTGTTTTAAAACCAAACAAACAAACCAAAATAAACCAAAACAACAACACACAAAAATAACATAGTCTTCTTTAATTGTTGCATATATCTCATTTCATCGTAAATATACAGATTTGGAAGCCTTCATTTTATAAAAAATTAGCTTTTCATTAATCAGGGAGATTTCCCTCATACCAGTCACCTGAATTCTTGTATGATTGCTAATTACAGCAAAAAAATTGTTCTTTTTGGTGTGCATTTTTTCATGATGCTCAGTAAATACATGCATAATGATACATGCAATAGAAAAAAAAAAAAAAAAAAAAGGAAAAAAAAAGGAAAAAAAAAAAGAGGCATAAAAAGATAAAGAAACAATCATAGTGAGAAAATAAAAGTTGGCTATTTCATTGATACCCAAATTCCATACTTGGGGTTTAATCGTGTCATATGCTTCCCTTTGCTTTCAGCCCAACAATGATTTATAGTGTGTTCTTTTCTATGACATTTACTTAGTAATTCCAAAAATTTTGTTTACATTCTTGAGGCTTACTCTGCCATTTAATTTAAGTTTCTCTAAACATTCTGTTCAGTGGTCTGGAATGGCTATGGAATTATTTTGTAGAACATTTTAAATTGTTAATTTATGGAGACCTGTGGAAGACTAAAACAAATGACTAAGGCCCTGATCCATAAAAGCCTGAGGTGCAACTTGAATGATTTAGGTCAAATAGACAATCCTCATAAGTGTTCCCTAACCATTTGGATGTCTGAAAATTGCTGGGACCTAAGAATTTCACCTCAAAAGGTGCCTAAAAGCACATAGTTGATCCTGTTCCAGCTAGGCTGTTAGGATGCCTTCCTTTGATGTAATGGTCTACAAGTCACCCCATTACCCTAAGAAGTGGGCAAAGTTCAGTCACTGTCTGTGTACAAGGTAATTCTAGCCTACAGTTCTCATGTCTTGGCAGCTTAGACTTTGGCAGGATTAGGGTGGAGGGGGGGATCTCTCTAGTCTTGACAGTTCAGAAAATAGTTCAAGCATTAGACTAAAGAGAGCCAAAGAAAGGGACTCAATTGAAGGCACTTTTCCTGGGAGCTGCATGTCTCACCTTCCAAGAACTGATTTGGAGAGCAGCAAATGTGAATTCTTTTAGAACAAAGGTCTATTCCTTTTCTTGCAAGTCTAGTAACTCAGCTCTTCCATTAAGATCTGACTCATCATGAGCTGTGTTAAAAACAGTACTGAGGCACTGAAGTACAGAAAGTGGCTTTGGACTCCAACTGCCTGCCTTGCTTGGAGCTTGGACACCTCACACAGATCTTTCTTACTGGTTGTTTGAGATACCTCCCTCTCATCCTCCCACCCCACATCACAGACTAGAAATAGGCATGCCTGACTCAGGTGTTCAGTGTCTTCACTGCACTTCACTACAGGTGAGGCTTTTGTGGACACTGGTCCAAATCACACTAATTTCTCCATCTTCAGCATGTGTAACAAATTAATGGGGAGCATTACCCTTTGCAAAGGTGTCTGACCATTGACTGAACAGAACTAGCTAAGTAGTCTACACAGGAACTAGAGCATGCTTCCTAATTTTAAAAGCTAAGGCAGTTTCAAATGTGTGCTGTTCATCATGGTTACAAGTTTTCTCTTTTCCAGGTGGTGTTCACTGCTAATGATTCTGGTCACCGCCATTATACCATTGCCGCTCTCCTCAGTCCTTTCTCTTATTCAACCACTGCTGTTGTCAGTGATCCCCAGGAATAAACAAGTACTGTCATTACACAAACACCTTCCTCTGCTAGGACTATTGTAGGCTTTTAGGAGGAAGGGTTTTTCTATTGCTAATGCATATCTTTGTGCTATATTAGTTTTTGTGTTTGTTTATTTTTCATTTTGTAACCTGGCAAAAATTCAAACAAGTCAATAAAAAGTTACTTCTTTAAAACAATTTCTGCTCTATTGGTGAAGTTTTATTGTGTTATAAAGTGCCATAATTTGTGCTCAAATGCAAAGGGCTTCTAGAAGCTGTGTGTGGCATATGGAAGTAAATTAACACTTGTTTTGGTTCTGTTATCTTCCTCCAGTACTTTAAACAAAATCTCACCAAATGAACTGGCTTGAAATAGGAAAGTTAGAGTTCTGCTACCTCAGGAAAAAAAAAAATCCGACCAAACATACTCAAAATAATAATGTCATCTATGCTATTCATAGCTTACACACAGAAGAGACAGTCCCACAATCAACTAGGTCACAGGGTAAATAGGAGAAATTCTGAATATCTAGCAACAAACAATGTAGAAAGATTATTAAAATATGTAAATGTAGAGAGCTGGATAAAATCTATGTAGCTTTACTTGAAACTTTAAGGCATACTTTGTTGATTTCAAGAGGAAGAATTGCTACTCACTGAATCTAGGAAGTTCTAGGAAGTAATTTCAATTACCACCATTTTTAACAACTCTGATCTTTAACCCAGTTGGCTACCATATTCAGGTGCATTCCAATTAAATCTCTAATAAGTCAAATCTCTAGCCAATACCCATAAAAAAAAAAAAAAGTCCTAAAATAGAAGCATAACCTTAATATGCTCTTCAAAATTTTAGAAGCAGAACAAGGCAAATTGTAGAGTAATTGTGATTCAAATAACATTGTTGATAAATGGACACATGAGTGTGACGGCTTTAACAGTGATTTCTGTCTACTTATGGCCTATTGTATTTAAAAATATCCTGAAGCAGAGGAATTATTGTTTAATGGGATTATGGAAATGACAGAGGCCATTACTGAACTCATGCCATTCAGAAACTATCAGTACTCATCTGCACTGACCTTGGAGTTGATCTCTCCACTGAGAGCCTACTGGGATGACTGCATACCAAGAGAATTTACAAGCTATTTAGTTAATTTTCCCCCTGATTTCTGGACTCCAACAAAGTTACACAATTCTAGTAAACAGTGCAGATGGTTTCAAAATAGCACCCATGTTGAAGCATGCATGCTATTTCATGGGAACCTGCTATTCCTAAAGCTTGAAAATCAGTAGGTTTGATTTGCAGCAGGCTATGCCTAGCCATTTAATTAGAATGTAAATATGTTCCTAAAGTTGTGGTGTTGACATCAAAAATAAAAATAATAATAATTTAAAAAATAAAAATGGAAAAAAAAAAAAAAAAGAAAAACAAAAGGAAAAGAAAGAAGAGGTTAACATCCCTACTCTACATGTAGTCATCCACCTGAGGACAGGGTAAATATAGTAAGAATGTATTTGCATGTGCCTAGCCAAAGATCAGAAAGAGTTTCGTTTCAGGAAATAACATTTTCCTAAAATGAAACAGAGACTTCTGGTGGGGGCTGACTTGCAGCTGTACAGATGAAGTCCTGAAATTGTACTGAATCTAAGGAACAACTAAAGTGACAGGATTTAAAATGCTATTTAGCTGTACATTCAGAAATGGGTATGTAGGTACCTAATTAACATGCTGGAAGCCAAGGATAGTATTTTCCCTCCGGGGAATACATAAGAAAACTAGATAGTTCACACATTATACACTTACCACAGAGAGAAATCCCTTAACAGATAAACATGGATGAGTCAATTATGCCCCACTATAACCACAGAGAGATTCTCATAGAAACTGAAATTGCCGAGTTGATAAGGAATCTCTATTTCTCTTAAGTATATGACAAGTATACGGCACTATTACTCAACAAAAAGAAAAAAAAAAAAAAAGAAATATAAAGAAAAAAAAGAATAGACATTTTTTTTCCAATAAAACGGATCACTGAAGGTAGGTAACTATCCTCTTGTGGGTATCATTCCCACAAGCAATGATAGAATACTTATTTTCACAGACAAGGTTCATGTTTGTATGGGTTACTTATTTTCTCATTATTTACTAAGTAAATAGTAAGAATCAGCAGCATGTTGAAAGTCCTATGTTGTTTTTTTGATAAGTAGCTTCAGTTTAGAGGCCTTGATATAAAAATCACAGACCTTGTCAGTTCATACTTGCTGACACTGAGACTTCCTAGTGATAAGCAAAATGGCTTTTCACTCTGTATTTCTTATTTTCTTAGCTGGCCTGGCATTTTTCTCTGAAGCTGCACCACAGGTAAGTGTCTTAGGATTGAAGCCCTTCATATTGATGTAGTCCCAGCTCTTTTTTTTTTTTTTTTTTACTTTAATACAATTTGTGTAAGTGAAAAATATAATATTCCATTTTATTGCAATTATTTTGATTTTGTGGTATGTATTGACTGTAGTTCTCTCCTGTTCTTTTTCTGGTCCTTCTTTCTCCTTCTGTAGTGATAACAGAGAGCTTTCTGGTTAGAGAAGCAGCACTTGCTATCAGACTCACCAGCTACATGAAAAAGGGTGCTAGAGAAAAAATACCATAGTCACTACACAAAAGCCTTGGACAAAAAGCAGCTATAGTCCTTATAACACAATGAACAAGGTCATGAGGAGTTTCAAGGCAGTTCTGGCAAGGTCCTGCAGTCCTAGTATTCCTTATGGTCCCCAGTCCCTCCTCCCACTTTGGTTTTAGCTGCATTGGCTGAGTAGATCCATGCTGGAGTGATGTTTTTTCTAGTCCTCTCTTTTACTGCTACCACGCATGAATTCATTAATGCAAGCAATGAACAGGCCAAAGCCAGGATCCCATTTCTCCTCTCTCCACTTATAGAGGACTCATTTACTCCAACAGAGCAAGCTAGAGATCCAGACTTCTTCAGTCTGTAAATCTCTTAGAATGGACTCTCCTAGAGTCTCTCTCTCCTCCTACTCATTCTTTCTCTCAATCTCTGATCTTTGGAAATGTGAGTATCTGATCATCCTTGTGAAAAAAAAAAAAAAAAAAAAAAAAAAGAGAGAGAGAGAGAGAAGAAAAAATAAAGGTCTTCTATTGAGTTTACAGGGTGAAAAAGCCAGGAAAATAGCTGGTGGCATTACATACCCCATTGCCATTACCTCAAAAGAAACGGTAGCAAGGAGCATGGCATTCCAGAAAGTGAGCCTGAAGATTCAGAGCATATGGATGGTATATATGCTGATATAATTCTCTGACACAGGGCAGGGTTTTTGGCCCATGGGATATTTGGTACATCATAGACTGTAAGTGGAGATAGATGAGAGAACTTGCAAATTTTACCATCTACGTCACAATCCATTTTGCAATGATTAAATGGAGATCAACAACTGTTATTTTGAGATCATCCCTGCTTAGCTCTATTTTCTCACTTTTCATCTGAAGAATTAGGCAATGGAAAGTCAAAGCCCTAATTCAACTCTATGTTTGAGTATGTAAAACATTAAGGCATGACCACCATTTGTAATGAATGTGTGCAGAAGAAAACTACGGCCATCCCATGTTTGAAGAAAGGTTTTTCTCTTCTTCCCATGTATAGTTGTCAGGAGATAATAAATCTTATCTAAAATGGTGCTAGGAAAGACTCAGTTTACAGCAGAATTCATATAACTTTAGGGCAAGAAGTACATCAAAAGCCCTCAAATTCAGAAGGCTTTGCTCAAACTGCCACCCCAAAATATGAAGGAAGAGTTATAAGATTTTTAAACATTTCTACTGCTTCTGTTAATTTAATTATTTGCTGCTCAGGACAAAACTTAGTTAAAAATTTATGCTGGAAATGATGTGTAGATGAGTGACTCCAAAGGGAAAACAAAAAGACATTCTCACACACAGCTGCAGTGTCTCTAAAGTGTACATAACTACCATCCTCCCTACAACCCCTGACATCTTCCTCCCTGGTTCCATTGTCTCTAGCCCCCTGAAACCTTCTGCATATATATTTCTGCAGTGCACAGTAATCTTGTTGAGCAGATGGTATATTCAGTAAAGCTAAAGAACAAGGTCCCTTACTGCTTTATTATGACCAATGACTTACCTTTCTTACAACATAAAAATTCTCTCTTCCTACCTGAAGGACTCTTCTGATTCCAAGCATCCTCTTGTTGTAAAAATTCTGGATTCAGTCCGAGGAAGTCCAGCTCCAAATGTTCCAGTTAAATTATATAAAGCAGCTGCAGATGGATCTTGGGAACTGTTGAATTCAAAGTAAGTCATACCAAAGTAATGTGTGAGAGAAGAGAAAGATAACGGGAAAGCCAGAGTTGAAAAAACTTCATGTTCTCTAATGAACAACATCTTTTTTAGTCAGAGAAAAGATACACTACTGAATGAACAGCATTTTACTTGCTGCAGGTTGTCATTTAACTGTACTACAGTTTCAAATAGCAAAATAGTTTTATAATGTTATTTCATTACAAAAGGCCTTTTTTTTTTTTTTTTTCCTTTTTAATACCCACCAATGAACTGTTGCATTATTACCAGAGGAGTCAGGCAGACTCTAGTTTGTTTGAAACTGACCCTGGTTGAGAATTCCACCTTTATTGACTGTTTTTCTTCTTTCAGAAAGGTTTTCCATTTCCTACAATACTTTAGCTTTTTTTTTTTTTTTTTTTTTTTTGAGTAAAAGGAATTAGCCAAAATGAGAAAGTGTTGATATAAAGCTTTCTTACCACTTTTCCCACAAACATTTATATCTAACAAGAAAAAAAAAAAAAAAAAAAAAAAAAGATTCTCAGATATATAAACTTGTCACGTCTTTTAAAAAATATCATTGCATAATTTCAAATATAGATAACTTTTTCTGTGTTTTTTTGTTTGTTTGTTTGTTTGTTTGTTTTTTGGGGGGGTTGTAATTGATCAATTTTTAGTATATACTAACATTTTATAAACTCAAAAGCATTTTTTCATGGAAGTATGTAATATGAAATTGAAAACAATTATTAGGGGCTACCCAAAATTAGCATTCCTTCTCTATTCAACAAGCAATATCCCTCTTCCACAATTCTCTGACCAAGATATTTGCAAAGTCTCACCCAAGACATTATTTCCAGGATATACAGTATATTCTATCTTGAAAAAAAAATAATAATAAATAATAATAATAAAAAAGTAAGATGGGGAGATAGGGCTCATGAGAGTTAAAGCTGACATAGTACAGGAATTTCTCTAGCATGATTCCAGACTCAGATGCATTTGTAGAAAGTCCATGAAAAACCATACATAACTGGCTCTTTGGTGTAGTAAAGCAGTGCACTGGCAGAAGCAACAGGGATCTCATATGTGTCTTTGAAAAACACAGCTACAGTGAAGGCTACACAAGCAAACTAAGCCAAACAAGAATGATGTATTCATGTTGTCCTACCTAAATAATTTGCCTCCCGTTCCACAAATAAGATAGCTTCATAAATATTCTGTCACTAGAAATGTTGTAATTTTCCATTAAGGGGATGTTCAGGTTAGATACCTTGAAATTTGAGCTTAGAGGCTTTCCATAGAGATACTGGGATACTGGGCTGAACAGCTGAATGTTGATCATAGCCTTAAAAAATACTTTGGGTTTGAATCAAAGAACAAAGTAACCTTAAGATGAGGTATATGAAAGATGTGATAATACTAAATCAACCTCTCCAGTCTTATTTATTTATAAATAATGGAAGGTTAGGAAGGGATTCTAAAATAGCTCTTCTTAATTAAAGATATGTTTGGTTTTAGCTGAGAAATCTTATTAGAGAAACACTTATCTAAAAATAATCAAGCCATGACAAAGGAAAAATAGAGACATTTGAATGGAATAATAAAAAACAAAAACAAAAACAAAACAAACAAACAAAAAAAAAAAACAACAAAAAAAAACTGCTGACAGTATCTTGGAAGATACAAATGACTTCATAGTTATTAAAGCACAAATCTTAAGTTGTGTACTGGACAAAGATATAAATAACATTCTAATCTTTATTTTTCTCTGCATGTAAGTTTAAAGTATGTTCAGAAAAGGATTTGGCAGCTAGAACACAAAACAGTGTTTGTGACTACTAAAAGCATATACAAGCAGCAGTTATTTGTGAATAACCTAGGTGAAATACCTAATTTTATATAACTTATTCCACAAAAATAAGTTTCAACCAAGAGATGTGTTCGAGAGACAGCATTCAATATTGTCTCTAGAGCCCCAGATTTTGGTTTGTGTTCAAAGGTCTGTTGTTTCAAGCCAGTTCTATAACCTTGGCTAGCATTGAAAACATCTTTAAGTCAAACTAAAGCATCTATTTTTTGAGGATGTAAAACCAACTAGTTAATACAGATACCAAGGAATTCCATAAGGCTACACTGTTGGCTGATGTACAGGCACTTCAAATAGTAGATTTCAAATAGCTGACTGTAAAAAATATTCCTACTGATAAAAGAATTTAACATATTTAAAAAAGATAGCAGGCTATGGAAAAGTTGAGTTGACCCTATTTACTTACATAGTTAAGCGCATCATACAGCTTTCACATTGCTTACAGCAATGGTGAAGTTTTCCATGTGAGTTCATTTAATTAACTCTAAGACTCTGCCAAGAGCCCACAAACAATAATGTCAACATTTGGCTCACCCCCAAACCATGCCTAGTAGTGACATGGCAGGCAGCCATCCGCTGTGGTGATCATGGGAGTAGTAAATGCCAAGATAAGCTCTGTGAGGCATCCATAATACAGATGGACATAAGCCATTCCAGATCAATAGAAGTATTCATCACATTACTTAAGCTACGCAACATCACTTGAGTTCAGTTGTTGAGAACTACATTTTTATAGGGCTTTTAACCAAAATATAAAAGTGCATTCTTCTCCCATTGTACAGACAAACCAATGAAAATGGAGAGCTCCGAGAGCTCACAACTAAAGAACAATTTGTAACAGGGATATACAAGATTGAGCTTGATACAGCCTCTTACTGGAAGAAACTGGGCTTGAACCCCTTCCATCAACATGCTGATGTGAGTATTCATTTTCCTCTGTACATAGGTTGCAAAGGATATATTAGATATGTAGGATTTGAATAATAATAGCACATATTGAACTTACTTTTCACTTTAAAATATTTTAGTATTAACACTTCAAATCTACAGCCTCAGAGCATTGTGACAATGCACTCATGACGGAATCTACCTAGTAGCTTTCCCATAACTCTTGATGAGCTCTTTGATGCATTACTGATGAAAAAGTTTTCCATCCTTCTGGCTATACTTACCTATCATTCTGAGACTAGATTTGAGAGAACAGGTAGATTATTAAGTTTCCTGGGAAAATAATTTATCTGCCTTTTATATCTAATATTTCTCTAGATGCATACAAAGTTTACAAATTAGATTTCTAAATAAATGGAAGTGTGAATTGTTTTCTGGATGCCTCGATCCTCAATTCACAACAGAATGAAATATAACAATTTTTTTTTTAATTTGCATGGGACTGGTTAGATGGTCCAAACCAGGTACCAACTGAGGCCAGCTCCATAGTTTAGAACTCACTGGGGACTATGTTCTTCCCCTTCACAGTATCAGGTCCTTCATGTGAACTTTCAGTAACAGCAGTCCTGTATTAGTTGTTTGCTGGACTGTGACAAATCAGTGAGCACCAATACAGCTGTACAGTTTGCAACTGCTGCTATTCTTCATCTCCTTGAGAAAAAGTGGCAAGCATGCGGGCTAAATTTTGCTTTGGCCTCCCTGAAATGGGTAAGAGATGACAATTCTTATTCTAGATGACAATGAAGGTTAACACTGGACAATCTTGCTTTTTGTAACTTAAACAAGAGATAAGATGCAAGATTCATAACATTCAAGAGAATTGATTAAACATCAAGAAAATGTTCACATCTCTA